>NC_044058.1:14615396-14665396 GCF_902167405.1 Gadus morhua
CTTTTATCTTGTGGAGAGGGTATTTTTTTTTGTTTTAAACTGCATGTAATAAAACTTTTTTTTCATTTAATACCTGACTAATTAACGTTTTTTTTTTTTTAAATATAATTTTTTATATATATATATATATATATATTTTATTTTATTTTCTATCGGCATTAAAAAAAAAAAACTATAGCCGTACACCATGCATAACGCCATTAGCCCTAGAAAAAGGAAATTCAAATCTATAGACGGTAATCCCAAGAGACGGCGTAGATCTGATAGTGGGGGTAGCATTATGGATTTAGAACTTGAAGAGATGACAATGCGGTATGACGCAACCGGCGATACGTCTCATTTGTCGGGCATAGGCCATGTGGTGGGTGGGGGCATGTATGCAGAAGGTTGTTTAGACAGGCGGGAAATATGTGTTGGCGTAGATAGAACTAGACGGGTGTTAATTGCAGCTGATGCACGGGGTCGTAGCATGGCTAATGCTCTATATCAGGCAGCACAGATAAATGTTTCGAACGAACCATGTCTAGATGACGTGGTGGGGCTAGAGGCACCAGGAGATTTAGACACAAGGGGTGTGTTGTATTCGGGGGGAAACACACGAGATGTACTTAACGCTGTCGGGGGGCGGTTGGATAGTGCACAAGAGAGTCTATACATATCCACACAGATCGATGTATTGCAGGGGTCGCAACGTGATGAAGGGGTTGGCGCGGGTTTTCAGGACCCCCCGGCCGCGGCAGGGGTCCCTATAGAGTCGAGGGGTGTGGTGTATGTGGGGTCAAACACGCAAGATGTACTTAACGCTGTCCGGGGATGGTTGGATAGTGCACAAGAGAGTCTATACATATCCACACAGATCGATGTATTGCATGGGTCGCAACGTGATGAAGGGATTGGCGAGGGTTTTCAGGACCCCCCGGCTGTGGCAGGGGTCCCTATAGAGTCGAATATACAGGTCGGTGGTGGTGGCGGTGGTGGTGGCGTGGGGGGTGGCGGTGGTGGCGGTGATGGCGATGCTGTTGTTGACGATGATGGCGATGCTGTTGTTGACGATGATGACAGTGGTGACGGTAGCGGTGTGGGGGATGGAGGTGCTGGTGATGGTGCTGCTTATGATGGTACACAGGTGTCTGCTGTAACGGGGGAAGATAATGGCGAGTTGCATACCAGATTATTTCCCCGGTTTAACGGCTTTGAGGTTAGACAGTCCATTGACCTGAGAAGTATATCCCTTGCAAATTTACAGGAGGTCCCTGATTTGATCAGGGAGAGACTGTCAGATGCCATAACAAGCTGCTCGCAAAGTGCAGCCGATGGTAGTGTCTTAAACGTGGTGCTGAGAGGTCCTTCATTGGCCTCTGATGTACAGGCTGTGCTCGTAACGGGTGACGATTACAATGAGGATTTGTTTATGGAGCATATTAGCCAAGTCATACAGAGCAACGACACAGGTCTGACGGATGATGTGCTAGAGCTGGTGGTCACAGGGGTCCACAACAAACGGGGTGGGGCACGTTTGAAGTTAAAAAACATTCCCTATGATGAAATCATACACAAGAAGAAGCTAAGTCTCTACACCCCGAGTAATACTCATAACAATTTGTGTTTCTCACTATGCATGACACATTTTCTGCATGAAGGGGTAACCGGGGGTGACACAGCGTCCGAAGAGACTAATTTGGAGGCGGCTCGCAAATTACACAGTGATCTGGGGTTTGACCCGGATCACTCTGTGGGTTTCTCGGATGTTTCCAAATTTGAGAGACATCTAGATGTTAAAATCCTGATATTTCATCATAATGACACATTCAGGAAGCTGGAGATGTTCCAGACACATACAGCCCAGCATCCTAAAACAGTATGGCTGTACCTCCATGATAGCCACTATCATTGCATAGAGAACAGAACGGCATTCTTTGGTACGGGATATGTGTGTGAATATTGCTACAAGGCCCATGAGGGAATTCTATTACACAAATGCCCGATCCATTGCAATGTGTGTCTGACAGTGTGCGATAGACTATCAGGTCGTACGATAAAGTGCAAGGACTGTAGTCGTATATGCCGCTCGCTGGTCTGCTACAACACACACAAGAAGCATTCTGCCAAACATGACATGATACCTTGTGAAAAGCTCAAATACTGCGATCGTTGTTGTAGACAGTATATCATATCGAAGAAGAAGAAGAAGAAGAAGAAGAAGGGGGTGGGGGAGGAGGAGGAGGAGGAGGATGAGGAAGGTGACGATAATGGTCGCGTATGCAGCGATGCAAAGTGTCGTAACTGTGGGGAGCCGTTGCCCGGTGATGGAGTACATGATTGCTATATCCAGCCGTACGACAAGAAAAAGAAAAAGAAACGCGGGGGTGGTCGCGGGGGTCCATCGGATGACTCTGATGTCGACGTTCCGCCTAATAAATACATATACTATGATTTCGAAACGCGCATGCATGATGGTCGTCACGAAGCAAACTGTGTGGCAGCTACAACGTCTGAAGGCATAGAATGGTATGCTACAGGTCTAGGTTGTGTAAGCGAGTTTGTGAAACGCTACAGAAGAGGGGAGTATACGTTGTATACATTTGTGGCACACAACGCGTCGGGCTTTGATAACTATATCGTCCTGGATTACATGACCAAGCAGGGTATTAAACCCACTTTAGTCATGAAGGGTAGCAGAGTCATTTTGATGCGTGATGACGCCTACCATCAGAGATGGGTCGACTCGTTTAGCTTCTTGCCCATGCGATTGGCTAATGCACCGGCGGCGTTGGATTTTGATGATATGTTAAAAGGTTATTTTCCTCATAAATTCAACACACGGGCCAACGAGTCTTATGTCGGTGCCTACCCTGAGATCTCATATTATGGATATGATTCCATGACTAGCGATCAAAAGACAGATTTCGCTATTTGGTACAGATCTGTGCGACACAAAAAATTTGACTTTCAGAAACAGCTGCGTCTCTACTGTGTCAACGACGTGAGGATCCTATACAAGGCGTGTAGGATCTACAGGGAAAATTTCATAGAGTGTGCCACTATAGACCCCTTGTCCTATGCCACTCTGGCTTCGGCGTGCATGGCCACCTTCAAAAAGTCGTTCTTGAAGAAAAACGTCCTGGCACTGACCTACGAGGGTGTCTATCAGAAAAAGCAAAAGTCGTTCTCATGCGCATCCATCCAGTGGCTTGAATATCTATCCCACTCCAATAACATGGAGATTCGGCATGCTCTCAACCATGGAGAGGCTAAATATGGACCATTCTTCCTAGACGGACATGCACCGTCTATAAACACAGCCTATGAATTTGCAGGATGCTTTTATCATGGGTGTGAACAGTGCTACAACGCTGGCCACCAGAACCCTGTCCTCAGGAAGACCTATGGCGAATTGTGGGTGCAGTTTCACCTCAAAGTCGAGGCTCTCAAAAGAGATCATGGTTTAAGAGTTGTGGTCATGTGGGAGTGTGAGTGGCACCGTCTGAAAAAGACCAATGCTGCAGTGCAGGCATTCTTGGCTACTCTGAAAATACAACCTAGGATTGATCCTCGCGACTCTCTCTATGGGGGTCGCACCAACGCCATCAAAATGTATCACAAGGCCGTGCCCGGTGAGAAAATACGCTACTATGACTTTACCTCTCTCTACCCCACAGTACAGGCCCGCTGTCCTTATCCTGTAGAGCACCCCCAGATCATTTTCAGGAATTTTGGTCCTTTGGATGGGTATTTCGGCATCATCAAATGCACCGTGTTGCCCCCCAGAGGTCTTTACCATCCTGTGCTCCCCTATAGGTGTCATGGAAAGCTGATGTTTCCCCTCTGTGGTACATGTGCCACTGAGCTCAATCAGACAGACGCGTGTCATCACAGCAACGATGAACGGGCTCTGACAGGCACCTGGGTGACTTTTGAGCTACAAAAAGCGGTCGAAATGGGTTACGTGTTAATCCAAATGCATGAGGTGTGGCACTACCCCGAACGGTCAGAGACTCTGTTTAAAGGGTATGTCAAAACGTTTCTCAAGCGTAAACAGGAGGCTTCAGGATACCCCAGCACAGTGGACACTGCGGAGAAACAGCGAGCGTATGTGCAAAACTATCTGGCAAAGGAGGGTATACAGTTGGATCACAACAACATGTGTGTGAACAAGGCCATGCGTAATTGCAACAAGTTGATTCTAAACAGTCTGTGGGGTCGCTTTTCACTACGCCCAGACCTACCCACGTGTGAGCTAATTTCTGACCCTGAAAGGTTCACTCAGCTCATGTTTAGCGATAGCTATCACATTAGCCACTTTTGCTTTATCTCTGATGAAGTAGCCCTTGTACAATGGAAACATGTAGATGCACGTCTCGCGAGGGCACGGGATGTCAACGTGATTGTGGGGGCTGTAACCACCGCCCATGCCAGGCTCATGCTCTACGATCTTCTAGACAAACTACAGGAACGTGTCCTCTATTGTGACACAGACAGCATCATTTTTGTTTCTAAGGAGGGTGATTGGGTACCCCCTTTAGGCCCTTATCTGGGCGACTTGACCGACGAGCTAAATGATGGTGATCTGTATGGTACCGAGCAGGAGGATTACATTAGCGAATATGTCTCAACAGGTCCTAAAAGCTATGCATACCACACCCGTGCCCACAAGTCTGTCGTCAAAAGCAAAGGGGTGACTTTAAATGCAGCAAATGCTGAAGTGGTCACCCAGCAGACCCTGAAATGTCTATTGGATGATTTTGTCAACCATCGGCCTCAAACCCTCGACATCACCACCACCGTAGATACCATCCGGCGAGATAAGACTAGGTTTCTGCTTAAAAATGCTACGGTAGTTAAACGGCTTAGGGTGGTTTACAACAAACGCAGGGTCTTCCCCGACTACACCACGCTTCCTTACGGCTATTAACCATTTTGTTTATTGTTTTTTTTCTCTTTTTCACATGATCCATGTTTTTTCTTCTTCTTCTTTTTACATATTGTTTTCAAATGATCCATGTTTTTATTCATTTTATATTTTTTGAGGGGGGTATGCATATTGTGTTAAGAATTGTTTCATGTTCATGCTATTAGCTATTTTGTTTTTATTGTTTTCAAATGATCCATGTTTTTATTCATTTTATATTTTTTGAGGGGGGTATGCATATTGTGTTAAGAATTGTTTCATGTTCATGCTATTAGCTATTTTGTTTTTATTGTTTTCAAATGATCCATGTTCTCTTCTTTCATCTTTTTTTTTATTTTAATCATTTTTTTTTTATGCATCATGTATTAATGATGAATGACTGTGCTAATAATCATGTCGGTGTTAATAAAGAATGTTAACTGTCAAATGTTTCACGGTTCTATGGTCACAATACATCCGTCCATCAGAGGGGGTGCACGCAGACCGCAGAGATGGCTGCTGTACACACAACGTTCGACCCTAGACTTCAACACCCGTTCAGCATGGTAGTATCGGGACCTTCAAACAGCGGCAAAACCTACTTTGTCAAAACAGTCATTGAAAATATGGATCGGTTATTCTCAGAAAAGATTGAAAATATAGTATATGTTTACTCATGCTGGCAGCCCATATATGATGATTTGCTTAAAATAAGGAACATTCACTTTGTAGAAGGGATCCCCAAATCTCTATGTGATGATGCAATCTTACCAGTCCATACTAGAAATCTGCTCATTATTGACGACTTGATGAACGATGCATGCAATAATATAGAGGTTCAGTACGTTTTTACCAAATATGTACACCATCGTAATCTCAGCTGTATGTATCTGGTTCAGAATTTATTTATGCAGGGTAAAACCAGCCGTACAATTAGTCTAAATACCAATTACATGGTTTTGTTTAAGAACCCTCGTGACAAATATCAGATTATGTTGATAGCCAAACAGATGTTTCCATGCAAGACAAAATATTTTCTAGAAGCCTTCAACGACGCTACCGACATGCCTTACGGCTATCTGCTTGTAGACTTTAAAGCCATGACCCCGGACAACATGAGACTTAGAACAGATATATTGTCAGACCGACATGTTGTATACACTCAGAGAGTCAAAGTGATTAGCCCAAAAGACCATGTCCTCACGTATAAGTAGAAACCGTGAGCGTCTTAAGCAGCTATATAGCGCCCCTCCGGCTCAGCGTAAAGTTATCCTCAGGACAGCCAACGCCGACTTTATCAACTCGCTGTGTGAAATAGCCTTGAACATTTTACAGGGCAAAATACCTCTGACTCCACGCCAGCATACGAAATTGCGTAGACGAAAGAAGGACCTCAGAATACTCGCCAATAAAAATGTACTAATATCTAGAAAGAAAAGACTAATCAATCAGACTGGTGGATTTCTTCTACCCCTACTGTCTGTGGCCATACCGTTGTTTACAAGCCTGTTCTCAAGAGGCGGGTGATTATAATGGATCATACGCACAAGATGTATCTAGTTCCTCAACATCAACTCGATGCCTTAAAGCATACCCAACCCAGGGATTCTGTTAGACAGACTGCTGAAAATGAGCTGGATAAGGCCATTGCGATGGTGTTGAACACTCCCGATACAGACCTATATGAAAAAGCGGCCAGGTACGGAGCGGTCCTACAGCGTTATCTATCCATGATAAAACAAGGGCAACGCGAACACGGAGAATTAACTCTGTCACTTGCTGAGGGGGACCCAGTTCATACGCCTATGTCGGCCCGGCATGGTGTTGATGACGATGATGGCACCGGCGATCATATTTATAAGGATATAATGAAACATATACCCGTCAGAAGCAAGAGCAATACCAGACATATCCTGGACTCTTTAAAGAAATCTAAAAATGTTTCATGGACGGACAAGGGGGAGATCATATTACGAGGCGAAACTATTAAGGGGTCCCATATGTTTGATTTGTTAAAGAATGTTACCGCCCCTTACCATGTTGTCGAATCTGTCAGACCACAGGGCTGGAATGTATTTCTGAAATCTTTAGCCAGTAACAATATACCACTATCGTCTATCCCTAATAAGCAGCTCAGACAAACTGTAAACATGTATAAGCATAGTCCCGTCACTACGGACGACAATGCGATGGCCTCCGTCCCTGTCTCGTCTGATAAAAGGAGGAAACGCAAGCAGCCATTGTCATCTAATACTTCCCCTGGAATGCATATGGCCGGGTGGTTACCATTTTAAATCATGTATCTAAATGTATGTTTTATCCGTAAAAAAATAAATAAAAGAAAACAGTACGACTAAAATGTAATCAAAATATTGTATTTTTTATTATCAATACAGAAAACAAACATAACAACACGTGTTACATGTTACATCCGCATACACATGACTGCACACACGTCATATCATGTTCATTACAGACATTAGGTTGTACACGGTTAACAAAGTCATAAACCTTTTCATCGTTACGGGGTAAATTATCCCCATACATTTTCAAAAACTTATGATAGGATACCCCTTTTTGCATATTAAACAAGAAAAAAACACAATGATGCCCACATGCTGTACTTGACGGATCCTGGACCTGTTGTGTAGAATGAACAACATCTATACAGTGCTGATCGAGAAAACGCTGTATGGTCTCAGGAAACTCAGAGTATGAGGGAGGGTTACCGTAGGAGTCGAAAAAGTACCCCTGTTTCTCATCTGTAATATAGATGGCTAGCCAATGTGCACCGGCCATATGCGAAGGTTCGGTGTTGACCACCATCATTACAGGTCTCTGATGAATTTCCCGGGGTAGGTGATTACACGGTAACGCGCCGAGAAAATATGCCTTGTGGGCCATTTTCTGACACACTGCTGTTAGCTCTATAGTATTCATATCGCACCGACTTTTTAGTAATAGTCCAACAGCACCTGCCGTCTATTTGATATTTCTATAACAGAATCATAAACTGCATAACATATCAAATTGACCGTTGTAGCCAGTGCTGCTCTGAATCGTGCCTCTAGCCTCACATTCCCTGTTCTGACTAGCGATACATGTTGCCCACAGCCCTCATCTGCCTCAAGGTTGAAACAAAATAATGCATACCCGTCCCCGAATTCCTTATGGTTAATAGCTATTTCTCTATCTTTGAGCTGACGACCTGTAGCCTGAATGAGCTGGAAATATTCTCGAGTATAGAGGCCATTTCTAAAGTCAGGCTGAAAGGGCTTAGAGGGGTATGCTTGACCGTCGCAATATAGGGATAAGAACTCAATGCCGAAATGTTGGAATCTGAAAGGATTCCTGGCATAGCTCCCTGTGAATGCTTCGTTATTCACAAAACCTATAATAACCATCTTGGGTATTTGTCCTAGAAATAGATTATCCTGTGTGCATATACGGCTGCCCGCTGCGATGGATACATTCTTTAGACATACCCTATCAACAGGGTATTTAACGTTAGCCTGGTTTAACGCACGGGCATGTGCCAGCTTGACGCCTGGTGCTACCGATACCTTTTTAATGAAAACATTTGCAGACACTATAGAGACACGGTATTCCACAGCACCATCGGACATGAGACAGAAATCATTTTTTGCTCTAATGAATCTCATACGGAGATCAACTCCGTTAATCATCAGTTTCTCCTGAAAAAACATATCGACGTGTATAGGGGATATCAGCTCCGCTATACGACTTCGCCCCGTATATTCACTCCTTGTCGTTAAGCCTAGATTGAGACCTCCAGGAAGAATCTCGTCCATATGTCCGTGTGTGTCTTTCTGGAATAGACCACAACCAAATTGGGTGTCTAATGTTCCGTTTCCATAGTTTAGCAGGCATTCTATTATGCCTCTGTACGGATAGGTGTTTGACGACTGGGTGATAAGCCTATCACCCAGAGTAATATCTACTTGGGAGAATAACGTGCATCCTGGATAGTTAATCAGTCCAACGGGTGCCGCCGGCGCCAAGTCTGTTCCATCAGGATTAGTAATCTTGATCCTCAGGTGTAAATACGTATTGTTTAGATCCATATAGTCTTCGCTACTGGCCGATACAAAGAACTCTATGGGGCCACCATCTGTTAGCGCTGATAGCGGGGGTATTTCAATATATGTACTTTTTTCTATCGATGTCTGCGTCATAGGCAGGGAGAAGAGATCCAGTTCGCTCTTAATGCACTCGTCTGACATGTTATGTAGCAACGCCATTGTTATTCAACCCTCCTGCTATACTAGATGAATATATCGTTAGCCGTCCCTCTAAAACGACGGGCTGCCCCCTTCCTGATCCTTTTAGGTTTGGCTCTCTTTTTGATGGATGCCAATCTTTTATTCTGTTTACGACGACGTGCTGGTGCACGGGTACGCCCACATCCTATAGGCGGATACTTTGTTGCTCTTCGGGCATATACCCTCATGCCTGCCCCCTGCTGTTTGGGCGTAGATGCAGCATGGGCTATGTTGGTCATAACGTCGCCTATAATATGTTTAGCAGCAGTCTTCAGATGAGGCTTTGCTATACTAACCCCTCGCCTAAATAACGGAATAGCCATTCTAAAGAGGCTACGGAACATCCCTCCGATGCCAGCACCATATTGTGTGCTGCTACCCTCATAGCCAGGTAGCCCACTCCCTGCTTGGTTTAAATAATACTGAACATATTTGTTCTCGTCGTAAGGCGGTCTATACCCCCTCATCCCTATAGATGGGGCTATGAATGCTACTGTTTTACAGGTCTAAAATGCAGCTTGAGTATCACTTTGCCGTATGTGAATTTTATATTTGTATTCTGGTCAGACTTTAGATCGATTTCAATATCTCCAAGAGGGTCTCGGGCTACGTGTACGTAATGCGGCTTGTCGAACATGTGAATGCAGTGTCTCCTGCTGGTGTCGGTTATATTAATACTCCTTAGCAGGGGTACATAACTATCTCCGACCAGCTGATGGTCGACAATGTCGCTATATATGAACATGTTGTAACACCCCCCGTGAATATCGGTGGGATGGGGGGCATATGCTGCATACGATTTATGGGCATGTAGCTTGACACCTGTATCGAAACCCAGCATAGCAGCCAGTTTTCCTCTAAAGACGATAGATAGGTGATCGTCTCCTTCTACATAAATGCGGTTTCTAATACCTTCATGATGTAGTATAACTTTACTGCCAGGATTATGTTTGGTCCAAGTCTTGTTGATTTGTAGTAATAACGATCCGATACTCTCATAAAGCCCACCAACTAATAGACATGATGTCCTATGACCTGTTTTACCATCGTGAACGGTCATCGTAGCGTCCTCGGTAGGAAAACTATGCCAGCTGCATGGGTACTGAGCTTCAATTAGGCCTACTTCATAGGGTTGCTTGGTGTGTATAGATTTTGCTAATTTAGTTCTAAAATTCCATATCTTATTTTGCGGGTAGATCCCTGCCGATGCATTACTCGCTAGAGTCACATAGAAACCCCCAGACACCTCCTTATCCATCGTACACTCTGGTTATAATGGATTGTATGTCTCTTGTATGTCTCTTTACGCATCGACTAGTGTCTTTTCAGCTATCCACGAATTGAATGCCTCCGGCCACCCCAGCCATTTGACATATAGCAGATTCTTAGACCCCTCCCTTTTTCTATCTATAATCTTTTCTATTTTATACACCTTGTTTTTAGACACTATAACTTTTTGCAGCTCTTTCTCGTAAAATGTTCCATGGACAGGGGCACCTGCATAGTCTTGCAGCTTATAGACTGGAGGACACCTTGCAATGCGCTGCGATATTACAAAATATTCATCTGTAAACGTCTGCTCATACCCCTTTCGAAATGTAGCTCTGACTTTTGAAATTCTAACCGTGTCACCAACATCGTATCTAAACACCACCATCGGCTCTTGAGTGGTTTTGTATAGCGTATTAAACACTGTTTTCTCATTATCTTTATCAACACTGGCCGGGGTCATTTTTATCGATCTATGATATGAATGGTTATAAGCATGGACCATATCCTGTAGTTTATCCACATATCGTTTGGAGTTGGCAGCTGTTAAATATCTCCACATGCGGGTTTTCAGAGTCCTGTTGAAGCGTTCCACTATACTGGCCTTGGTCTCGTTAGATGTAGAGAAATGTTTGACATTGTACCGCTCCATCAAACGCTGAAAGATCTTGTTATAAAATTCTTTGCCAGCGTCAGTCTGCAGTTTATCGG
This sequence comes from Gadus morhua, assembly GCF_902167405.1. Taxonomy (NCBI): domain Eukaryota; kingdom Metazoa; phylum Chordata; class Actinopteri; order Gadiformes; family Gadidae; genus Gadus; species Gadus morhua. The sequence goes on from NC_044058.1 coordinate 14,626,548, forward strand.
GGGTACGCCCTTCACCGAGAATATCATCAAAAGCTTTAGCGACGTCGATAGCCCTCTTGGATGGTAACGGACGAACCCATGCATGTTTCGAGAATACATCGATACACGTCAACAGAAAATGCACACCATCATTTTCGGATGCATACTCTGCCATATCCACTAAATCAGCCTGGAACTGTCTATCTATTCCACTAACCAATACTCTATTTCGGCGGAAATGTATCGGTGCAGGTACATGCAGGGTGTAGGGATCCTGCTTCAGCAACCATTTCTTGATATATTTTAGTGGAGGTACTGCACCCTCACTATGCGCGAGGGCCGTTCTTAGTTTATTGATGCCACCGTAACCCCCTGGTCCGGAGGGATCATAATAAGTCTTATGCAGCCGTTTATCCATGTCGTATGCATGCAACAAAAAACGAATACTGAAACACTGATCAGAGTTATCCATCCTTTTATTTAAAATGTCTGTCCACTCAAAACAATTCTCAGATAAAGTCTACATGCAGTTTTATTTTTCTGCACCATTTTACAAGCCATCATTCTAGCAGTTCTAATACCCTCGGCGTTTGAGGCATTATTCAACTTCAAGACATCCGATACAAAAGCACATATACACATGACATGTCCGACGGTAAAACAGTCACCATCGGGGAAATGGGTAAATACTTCAGCTAACATTTGATCAGTAGGTTTATCACACAAGAATTTCATGACCAGATCATTCCAGCCCTTATACGTACATTTGATATATGCATTATGTTGGACATACGTATCATTTTCTATGGCAGCATACATCAAAACGGATAGTCTATCTGATACAATCTTGCTATCCGCATCATAGACATAAGAAAACAACACACCCATTATAAACGCCACCCACCACCACCACCAGGCTTTGGTTTGCAAAATGACAATGTAGGGCGCCACATTTGTATGGCTTCATGTATCAGAAGCAGATGTTCATCGGACACACCTTCGGTGGTCAATGAATCCAGTTTTTCGGTATTATAGGTATTGCATATTAAATCACATAGATAAGATTCGACCACACCATAGATTTTTCCGGGGGACACAGTCAACCCTGTAGTCTTCTTTAGAACAGTTTCTAAAAGTAACAGGAAGGGGTGTCTGTCCAGGATGACACAAATGTCATGGTAGTGGGATTCGTAGTGATGATGTGTCGCTCCCTGTAGGCATGAATGGCGTCGTTGACTTGGACAATCACACTGGCATCCCCAGCAGTCCGCTTGCTTCTGATGGTTGATGATGGCCACCACACAGACCCCCGTGGTAAATCGCAGAACAGCCAGCGATGCAGGGTTTAAACGGATCTGTATTGATACAGGCCATCCGTCGTCTCTCACAGCAGTGTCCACCTCCAGCTCACTGTCCTCTCCGATGTGTAGGAAGGTCAGATTCAATCCGGTCAGATAGACGGCATACTCTTGAAGCCAGTGGGGTCCGGGTTGCACAGCCTTTAAATCAGCAGTCTCCATAGCCACACCCCCACCTTGAACATGTTCATCATTGACCTGTGCTGCATAGCGTATCAAAAATATACCATTAGAATATGAAAATAAAAAACACACGCACAACACCCACATATTAAAATAAGGTATAGCCTATCAAAAACACATTTAAAAAAGGAAAATAAAACACCCTTAATACTACTAGTATGTACCCTCCACCTTCTTATACATTGCGGGCATTTTCTAATGCTAGCATAACCCTAAACATACTCAAACACACCATGTACCCCATCATCAAACCCAGACGACTCAAACAGGCACATTCGGCATTCATCATCAGTTGTGCTCCATGGTTCTTCATTCGTCTTAGCCAAAGAATCAATCTCTGCAAAAATTCCACGTAGTGCAGACAGATCAGCCCACTGCATGAAAAAGACATTATCAAAATAATCAGCAGCTTCTAAAACACTGGCGCGTAGAGGAGAGCTACCGATGCAATGCATATCATAGCATTGTGGTAGCTCGTCTGTATCAACACCGCGTCTGAAAAAAATGAAATCCTGTGGTCTCTTCGTATGATAGTTTGCATCCATGCGATGAATCCTCGATTCATACTGAAAGGCGCATGCCAAACGATGTTGAATCCTCGGATCATACTGAAAGGTCCAACGGTATTCATGGGGTCCCCCATGCCATGTACCCTCGTCGCCGTCTAGCATGGGGCATAAATTCTCCAAGAAAAAATTCCACTCGTGAACGTTCATCCGCCACTCTGTAGCACAATCGTTAACTTTCAAAATAACACAGCCATCGACCCATGATATTACATACTCCAAGCCGTATTCGCCAACGTGGGTGAATGAATCCCCGGCACTCCGGTCTCTCAAGCCTAAAACAGGCCTCGTTCTTTTGAGTGGAGCATTAAGCAGTACCGCATCTCCACAACTATCGACATAGTTAGACACAGGCGTACTAGCGTTGGACATACCATCAGGCATCTGGTTTTCAATGTCCTCATTGCTCGACACAGAGTCGTCCATGGCGGGGGAAGACAGCGGCGACGGGGTACGAGGGCCCCTATGCAAACAATAAGGACTATCTGATCTATGGGTTTCTTCTGATGAGCAGTCCATGTCGAATGAAAAGAATACTGCAGCCAACTTGATGAATGCGGGGACCCTACAGCAGCCGTCGCCCCCTTTTTATACTATGTTTACGACCCGCCATAAAACATAAACAGGAAGTGTCTGTCTATACAGATCCCGCACCCCAGCGACCCCTGCAGGTTCACCACTGGAATTACACCTGTCATCCCTACACAATGGATTTTATGACCCGTCATAAATCATAAACAGGAAGTGGCTCTTGTGAATAGGGATACCCCCCCCTCCACCCCCACCCTCCCCAACCGGAAGTGCGTTCAGATCGGAATGGACCCAAACAGTACATAATATCTACTACTCCCGCTCTTCTGAAAAAGGGTTTGTTTAGAGTGCAGGGACCCAGTGGAGGATGGGCAACAGAGCAGGACATGTGCTCACATCGGACTGAACATTGGCTTGACTGGAGATTAGTGCAGCTTGGGCCACTGGCTCGCAGTCTCTCTTCCTCTTTCCATCTTACAAACAAGAAGCAGAAAAACAGCTTGCATGAGGGCCTATGTATAGATCTGTGGACGGCTTTTTGTAAGACCATAACATGCGGCCTGATAGTAGATCTCTCAGGCATTATTCAAATACCCATGTCCGAAATTGTCTGGCCGTCAAAATCACATCTGTGCGTTCAAGGTGACCTTGGACAGTCCTTGGAGCCAATACCCAGTCCTTCCTCAGAGTATAGCTTCAGAGGCAAGGCAGTTCATGTTAATTCATCGCGTTCTGGAAACTGCCTTCTGTATCAACAGAATCTGTTGCCTATGAATCATTCAGATTCCACTCATGGATGCTAAAAATATTATGCCCTCTGTCTGTTAACAGCCATGACAAACTGATGCCAGTTAAAGGCAAGGGGATGCGGGGAGGCATTTTTTTCCAAGTATATGACTACTATTCCCTCATGGACCACTACAACACAAAACACAAGCAGCCAATTTCCCCTCGCCTAGCTTTCTGCCGCCTTCCCATCGCCCATAAAATCCCTGTAGGTGTTATTTTTAGAACCCCTCGACACACACACACACACACACACACACACACACACACACACACACACACACACACACACACACACACACACACACACACACACACACACACACACACACACACACACACACACACACACACAGGTGTACTGCAGAACGAGCTAAACATTCAAAGTTGGGGGACAGGAGGCTGTCTGGTAATGAGTCTAGGAAAGACAATTAATGCAGCATTTATTCACATATCCTCCCCTGATCCGGCATTTGTCATATCTGGTGAGAGATGCAAAGGTTGCGAGGAAGAAATAGAGCGGCCAATTTCCCCAGAATAAATGCCTAATCAAAACAGAATTCATCCCACCATGGTGTGTTTTCTGTATGCAGAAGATGCGTTTTGAAACCTAGGTAATCCATTCCCCAGGATACACCTTGAAAGTCTTGTGACAGCCAACGAGGCAGACACACAGAGTGCTATCCTCGCTTCAGCCCTATTAGCAATGCAACTTGTACATGGATTACATTACTTAACACAGTCAAGAGAACCGTAGGGGAAGGCGTGTCAATGTGGTTCATACACTAAGGGAAATCAAAGTCACCTGTTAGAGAGAGACAGAGAGAGCGATAGAGACAGAGAATGAGAGTGAGAGTGAGAGTGAGAGAGAGAGAGAAAATAATGTGTGGGGGGAGAGAGAAAGTGCTTACACTGCACAGTGTGCCATGTCAAGAGAACGCGTACCTATGGCTCCTAGCTGCCAGGCTGTTGAGCAGTACGCGCCCTGTTCTAATGTAATGAATACACATGGGAGGCTTGAGCATAGGAAGACACCGCATGACAGCCAGCTTCCCCAAAACAAACCAACCATCTCTATATCACGCTGCTAAACCATCATGGGCTAAGCCTATGTGCATACAATAAAAGTGAGTATTTCCGTTCTCTCCCTCGTTCTCTCGTTCTCTCCCTCTCTCTCGCACGTAGCTGTAGGCACTAGGCAGACCGAATGAGTGTCTGTGAGACGTTTTGTTAATAATGATTAGGCACAGAAGGAACCTGATAGGAAGCAGTACATGTTGTCCCTTCATCTGGTTAGTGAACATCTCTGAATGAATATGAATGTCTTTCTGTATGCCTCCACAGACGCGAGTCTAGTTGAATCTTTAAGTAGCGGACTGAACATTGAACATCTTTCAACGCACTGCCCCTAAATTAAATTGGTAACATGAATCATTTTATTATTACCATCAATTTCAGCATAGATGATTAATGAGGAGCAGGACCAGAAAGGAGCAGTCAATTGTATATAGTGTTTTTGTTAACTTGCTGACCTGGGTACAGGTCAAATAAGCAAGACTTAAAAGGGATACATCCTAAGTGACAATATAAATTTAATTGCACAACAAAACTCATCATGTTTCTAATGTTTTACACTGTACAATATAGCCCTGCCCAATGATGATAACTTCCCTGAAAACCGTCCCGCCTGTACTAGTGCCTTGAAAGTCAGTGTTTTTTTGTTTTTTTTAATCTATTCAAAATCAATGACTTCAATATGGAGCAGAAACACTTTTGTATCAGCCACGAGATACACACCGAATACTCCACTGTATTGATCCATAGAGACTGCACTGCCCTGGTGGAGCAGCAAACAGCCGGCCTACCGCTCCAGTGACCAATCATTTGGCTGTAAGGGTTATCGGCCAAGCCTCTAGATAAATGCCAATGACATGGAAATATGTGCCTACGTTTGTCTGCAGAATGATATGACTGGCCTTTACGCCAACATTTCCTAATTTGGCCAGGGTTAATGAGGAAGAGGAGAAGAGAGCAGAACAGGGATGTGTGGACCAGGCGGCCAGTTGCTGGTTTCAGCCTGGTAGCATCACCTGTTGGTAACAACCCCCCCTCCCCCACTGCAGCAACTCTTACCTCTCTGTTACAGAACCGATCAATGGAATGCAAAAGTGATGTGCTCAGCGATGAGAAACACAAACTCTGCATTACCCTCATAGCCTTTATTGAGGCCAAAAGACTCTATGTAGCATTTCAAGTTTAGAAAATTTCAAGTACCGTATGTTCGGTCTATATATAAAAAAAAAAAAAAAGAGTTGGTAAATTAGTAAATTAATTACATCAAAAACAACCGACTTAAATAACTGAGTCGGTGCACGAGTTCACCGACTTCCAACAAACGGCGACAATGGCCGTGGTAACTAAACTTTAGGTGCACATTCATGACAACAATGCATCCCACCTTCTAACAGACACGAGACGCCTCACCTACCAGCGGTAAAGAGCGTCCCACAGAGCTCCACCCCTCCTCAGATCAATCTGCAGGGATCCCAGCATCCCGGAGGAGACCATGTGACAATATGATGGACCTTATGCCTCTGTTTAGTAGCAACACCCAGCTAATTTATCCCGCATATATGACAGCTTTAGTGGCAGGTCCTGATCCCTTTTGAGATGCAAGGGCAAAGAAAGAAATAAGATACACACCATATAAATGGAGCTTGTGAAAATAAATTAAGATGAAACGTCTGGTTTTGTGGGCAGGAGTTGAGATGTGACGGTTTTAAGATACAGGTCATTGACATAGCGTGTTTGGTGAAACATTCACAGGTGTATGTGTGTGTGTGCATGAACTTGTGTGTGTATGTGTGTCGATGGTCTGCCCGTCATTTCAACAGTTTACCCTTACCGGACGCAAAGCAAATATCGCGGTCTCGGCAGCCACACGCTAATCAATGGCGTGACTAGAGAGGTATTACATCGGAGTTCACTGTAGATACTTTAATAAGACCACACTCATCTCCATGCCCGACCATTAAAAAGGTTCTTCCAAACAGTTCAGGAGACACAAGACTACTTTCTTATTCACATTGGAAGACGACGTGTACTTCATACCAAATGATTATAGAATGGCTGTTATTAAGATGGGCTTTTAGAAGCACATGCCCGTAGATTAAATAAGCATGCTACTATGTTGGCTGTAAATGTTATCTACAATATCGGCCATGTTCTTTGGATGGTGTGGTATGCGCTGTACTGTAGATTTCCAGTGATGAATAAACTGCCATCACAGAATTTCTTTTTCAGATTTAATTTATTTTTAAGCTTCAATTGATGCTTCAAAGTTGATCAAACAATAAGAAAGTCTAATATGTCATGAAAGCCATGCCAATGTGCATGCCAATTAAACTGTCCTTTTTCAAATTGTGTCCATAATAAATTGTGTCCAAAACCACAGTATTACTATCCATGCTAAATATTTTTTTCTGTTATTTCTGTTCAGATGCCTTCTTTAATGCCATACCAATTCTAGTTTTACTGACCACCAATGTCAGTTACATGTCACAATTCTGCATCGTTTTCTTTTTATGTTTTTGATTTGATTTAGGCCCATCATGTCAGTAGTGTGACAACAGGCCACAACTATAGATTACCCTGAAAAGCCTCCACATGATTCCAAATGTTTCCCAAATGCTTGATGGAAAGGCACATTTTATCAATGACGACAATTGAACCGTAGAAATTACAGCTTTTTCAACATTGTCCAACAACTATGCCTAATAGTAAGAGAGAAAGCCAGGGGGTGTATTCAACCTATTTTGACAAGTAAGTAGTCTATAATCAGATTGTATAACGAGACAGTGATCGACCCTCCCTCATCAGTACAGCTGACAGGAACACATTCATCGCGAGCGTGCGCGCATGCGTGGGTGTGTAAAGCTGAGTCAGTAACACCCAAGTGATTTAGGTTGCACAGACACACTGCTTGATAAGTCACCCTGTGCACTATCCTGTCTCCTATTCTGTTTACACACGTTTTGTACAAATTTTGTACTAGAACATTTAATTTTCGATGGAACGAAAATCCATAAAATGTGTATCAATGCCGGCGGGTTTTAAATATTCTATATATAAAAAAAGAAAATCTATATTAATAAAATGTATTTATATAAATATAAATATGGATACACTCATCTGCCATGTTTACATTTCCAATTTTAAATTCTCAGTTTGATGCATTAACAGTGTAAACAAAATGCCTTCCAACACTGGAACCAAAGAGCCTGTTCATTTGCCTGCGATTACAATTTGTAATCAGTTATCCATTAACGGCGACTATTTTTTTATATTTTATACTCTGTTTAGTTTATGCTTTGATGCACTTTATACTATTGCAGCAGTAAGTGCTTGTAGATAAAAAGCCAGTGTAATTAGGAAATGTCAGCAATTCCAGGAGTCAAAGAAACAAGTTACCTGAAAGAAATCTTGTAAATGACAGATGGACCAATTCAAGATTTCTTTATATCGTTTCAGAAGCACATTTATAAGCCACTAAAGGCTAACTTCAATAGTTAATGACAGCCATTGTCATGCCAATGTGGCCTGCCAGTATGTAGATCCCTACTTTTAATGTTGTTACTTGTGTGCTGATTTTGAATCGCCTGGGTCAGATGACAGTGACTGGGTACATAAATAAAGTACTCTTTTACCAGTTTCCAACAACTTTTGGTGATTTGATTAGATTTTGTATTGATTCCATAATATTGTATTATCTCTCCCTCTACCTGCCTCCCTCATACAACCAGCTCCCTGAGACCAAATAGATCACACTTCTCTCCTGACCTCCATTAACCTTCCTTTGGACCTCAAGATGTGAATGTTGACTAACTATTTACACAAGCCCCGGTCCGCCCCCCGTCCGCCCTGTGGTTGCAGGGGAGAGGGAGCAGTACTTTGAGTGCTAATGAACCCGACTGCCATCCATGGTGTTTCCAGGGAAACAGAGCATTGCGTCTTATTAATTTTTGTCCTAATTAGATCCAACTATTAACCCGCATGCCACGGAACTCTCTCAGTCAGCCTTTGCTTTGTGAGCCCTCAAAAACACACACAGGCCTTTAGCCTAACAGAGATGAACAGGGCAGGGCCAAAAATGTGCTGCTATTGCAACATTCTGTTTTTTTCTGTTCAACAGACAAGCAAGTAGTTGGGGGGGGGGGGGGGGGGAAAGGAAAACAAAAGCAAAGAGATATTCCACAGAAAAAGTACAAAGTAAATAGAACAAAAATATAATGATCCCTTATTTGCAAGTAGGCTTATTAAATGTTTCTGATCACTGGTTTTACATGATCTGTTTGCTGATGTTAAAGGTTATCCGCGCCCTTCACCACAACACTCACCTCGTTCCCAGTTGCAACGGGTTGTTCTAAATGGGCGTTATGGAGGAGAGAGGGGGCGGGACTTTCAGTTCCATGGGTTAAGGGGCGAGAGACAAGGTAGGGACTTCTTATAAAGTGATATCCGCTTTCGTTACGTTACGTTACGGATATTGCGCTGTCAAATTGTTCGACTAGATATTTATTGTCCTTGTCGTTTTTACACCTGTCATGTTCCTATTCTTCTCGTTCCAGGAATTGTAACCTGGAGCACACAGCTCATAGGACATGAGAGACCGGATATTGTGTATGGTAGACCGGAATAACGGTACCATACATGTTCTTCCCTCATCGGACAAAAACAACCATGCAAGGGAATGTTTAGCAAATGCGTTGGACACGTTTAAGTAGAATTCGGACACGCATACCATGCCTGGTTTCTACATACGCCTGTGACAAATTGTACTTACACATTTGCAGTACACGTGACTTTCGGTTCTAAAGTTGCAGAACGGAAACGTAATCGTCAGATCTGTTCTGATCACTAAACTACAGGAAAAAGTAACGACTGCCACTAGACACCAAAGGTATCGAAAAGTTTAAGTAAAAGAATCGTCTCGAACTCGAGGTCGTCTTACCTGTTTTGCAGATGAAGCTGTCGCTGTACGCTAATGGATCATTAGTCGATCCCTCTTTGACACCTTCTGTCACTGTCCAGATTCTGTGCGTGATCGCGTCCCTCACTGCTCTGCCACCGAACGACATAATGTAATTCATACTTCTACCCCTGAGCTGAAACTAACCTAAGGCCAACGTATTTCTATATACTGTACACACAGCATTTACAGCACATCCATGCACCGCAACATGCGTAAACCCAGCAGCGTATAAGTTGTTACTCCAACACATTCCAAAACAGGAACTATCCATTCCAAAACACAACTTTTTGCCCCTAGTGGTTGACCCATTTATCGGGGGCTGACTGCGAGTTGCAAGGAGTTTTGCTTTTTTTTTGTTTTACTACCTTACTCATAGCACGAATCACATCAGTGGAGGCATACTATACATCTGCTATTAAACCAATATATGTACAGAGTAACATAGATTAAAGTTCGTTGTTGATCATGAAATTTAATAAAGACAGAGAGCCCAGAGAGAGTGTGAGAGAGAGAGAGAGAGAGAGAGAGAGAGAGAGAGAGAGAGAGAGAGAGAGAGAGAGAGAGAGAGAGAGAGAGAGAGAGAGAGAGAGAGAGGGAGAGAGAGAGAGAGAGTGAGAGAGAGAGAGGGAGAGAGAGAGAGAGGGAGAGAGAGAGAGAGGGAGAGAGAGGGAGAGATAGAACGATGCTTCATGGCAAAATAAGGAAAGGAAACCAACCCCATTTTCAGTTGTTGCTATGATATTGAATAGCCATCAAATGCAGGTGTTTATGGCACCCAAGATAATAACAGCCATCTTACATCTAGAATAATAATATTGTAATGAATAGGAGTGTCACACGCCGCTCTAGCAGGTCCAATATAAGAGGAAATATTAGGAGTCTGAGGGTGGAGTGGCTATTATTAAGCAATATAATATGTAATGGCTGAATAGGAAACTGTCAAAAACCACTTAAACAGAACGTACTGCACACAGGGAAGTGGAAACACTAGAATGTTCTTTTCATTTAGGCACAGGTCAAGATAAAACATTAGGAATTCATGTTGTACACATTGAATCGTGTTTTGATGCAAAGCAGGAGCGACGTTCACTGCAGCACCAAGCTGTGCCTGTGTTTGTCTTTCTGTGTTTCCGTGTAAGTTAAGAAATGCATGAAAAAATAAGATCAACCAATAAGTATAATACAATATTTCTGCCTTTCAAAAAAAAATTAGACCCTACATTTAATCATACTAGTGTTGTTTTGGGTACTTCCTCTGAGTTATTCCAACACCAAATGTGCTCCATCTGTTGGTTTTAAGTATAACTACAGTTATTGTTGGTAAACAGCCACAGAGAAGGTGGCTACAGCAAGCAATTATGACAATATCAAGGATAACATATCCAAATTCCTCGTACCAACAAGAACAATAACTGTTACACACCTTTGACTATTCGATTTAGCCAGGCGTGTAGACGAAAGAGTGCAACGGAACCATTCCTAAACCTTCCCTTTCATGGTGCCTTTACAACCAAGTCTCCTTCACCATCAATCCACAGTACATGAACATGCCAGCGACGCGAGTTCTCAGACCGATTTCAGAACGGGATATTCCCCCGCCACGACTATATGTTTAGAGCTGTGTCAGACCAGCCTATGGCGGGCTCTCCAGGGTGCTGTTGGGCCATCCGTGATATATTTTTGTTGCTGCGCTACAGCCGCCCGGAGTGGCTATGAAATCAGCCGTGACAACCTCAAGAGAGAGTCGTGTTGGCGTTCTCCTCGCCGTTTCCTTGGTTCAGACATAATAAGGTGAGATAGGAAGATACTTTTCTACGGAAGATGATGCAACAGTAGAATCCATAATGGAGTGATGGTGAGGGATGTGCTCCTGGCCGGGTCCCCTTGAGGCTTCTGTTAATTAAGATGTGATTCAAGATGCTGGTGGTTTGAAAAGAAGATTTTCCTCTGCGCTCGTTTGATTACAAAGGCATTCATCAGCAAGAGCATTTCATTCCTTGTTTTACTTGCTGGCTAATATATTTTAATGGATTACCCATATTATATTAGCGGTTCATATAAAACGTTATCGCTTTTGCTATTACGACGGTGGATATTTGTGAATCTTATGACGGCTATTATGCAACTCATGAGATGGATGGACTGGGAGCAAGATTTAACCTGTCTATGCTAAAATACTTAAATGCATTGCTACCCGTGTTGACACGTGTTTTACACGTGTTTTTTGTTCCTTTGAGAGATTGCTGTTGGCACAATCACCTCATCGAATAGATTGCGGCACGTTGAAAAATAACCTAGACAAAATCCAATTCATACGACAAACAACCGCAGAACAAGTGCTTTGTGTGAGATCCGGCTGCCACACGCAGCCCCCAAGCGCTGCTTGTGTGTGTGAGATGTTGTCAAGGTGTGGGAGCAGACTGTTGATCTCAGGTTGTAAGGACCGAACCTATTCCCGACAACAGGAAGCAGGCTTTCATTAGGAAGACACTGAACATCAGTGTGAGGGAGCCACGGAGCGCCCCTGTCAGAGACACTAGGCCAAATATTCAAGAAGGTGATTTCTGCAAAGGCTTCCACGCTGCAGTGTGAACACAGACACGGGATCACATACACACGGGTGAGCCAGCACACACACACACACAAACACACACACGCACATAAACACACATACACTTGAACACGGCGAACAGATACAAACACACAGCCACGTGTACACACGTGTGAACATGCACACACACACACACACTACATGTGCAATTAACTCATGTGGCACAAATGCAGAAAAAAAACATGCATTTCAGCACGTGCTAAACACGCAGGTTCCCCCAGGGTATGTGCAGATATGTTCTTGGCTCGGGGTGTGTTGAGACGGTTATCACGCTACCTTGCATGCCTACAGGAACACGTAGAATTCACCTCTAAGATACACTGCAACATGTTTCAGTGTCCTACATTTCCTAAGTGTCCTGAACGTCACATGGTCAGGCTGCCGCGGCCAGACGATGGCTGCAATCACAGGTGTTAAAAAGGACTGTCCCTATAACACCCTCCCACTCCTCCTGATTGGGGGCTCGGTGTCCTTGGTGCTGTCAACACGAGAACAGATGAACGTGTTTTTCCCTTTAAGTATTCATGAGATGGGGAGATGATTTGGATGGTGAGAAGGGGGCAGACAGAGGGTTGACAACACCAGGCGGAGCGACCAGATCCTCTGGAGGAATTGGGACATTTCAACGCTTCCTCTCACACTGGCAACAAAAAAAAAAGAAAGGTTTATGGATTGCGGCGCATCTGCTTTCTTTAAACGACTCAACTTTTCTTTAAAGGGACAATACCAATACCGGACTGGTTGATTCAACAGAAGAGATCATAATCATGTTTCCTGGCTTAACCTTCGTTACCAATTATATTATACCATATCTATAATACAGTCCTTTACAGTGAGAAGGGGTAGCTGCCTCCTGCGCTTCCAACTGTGTGTCAGTTCCACCTACATTTTAGAAATGCGATAAATGTCCCATGATACAATTCATTGGCAACGAAAGCCAATCCTGGTAAAACATAATACATACTCAATCACTAATAAGGCTGTAGATGTCATTACTTCAACAGTGCTACGTTGAAAAGTAGAATATTTATCCCCATTATACATAGTTAAATAGTTACAAGAATAAATATTGCAACTATTGCCACATCAAGACCTATTATTGCAATAGGATGGGAGAACTGGACTCAAGAGTTTGACTATTACAAAATAATATCCTTTTCCACAGGAAGACCCACATCATTGTACAAGTGGATAAAGTGGTAATCATTAAACGATTCCTCCGATTTATAAGGGTTTAAGCATCAGCACTGTGAATTTTCCTTTAACAACCATATTAAACTACATACTAGACGTATTCCGCATGAATCATGTTATGATGCCTTTCACCCCTGCCTTTGGTTCCCAAAGGCCCACCTCATGGAAAGTCCACATTGATTTTTTTTTCCTTTTGACTGCGTCACTTTTGAACCGCGTGAGAACTAATCTGCAAGGGGCTGCTGCAGAGGCATATTAAGTGCATGCCTTACCGGCTACTGGTCTCTGCCAATGAGCTCACCTTTACATTGAAACATGGCACATAATGGAGCAACAAAGCACCAGGACAGCTGGTATAGGTCAGCCAATGCAACTAATCCCTCCACCTTGACTAAAGAAAACAAGCCGCGATGACCAAAGAAAAGACAGCGCCAACTTAAACGGGAAGACAAAGCTCTAGAGGGAGATTTGAATGAACATCCAATGTTTTTGCAAATGACGCGGAATAGGTTCCCGACTTGTCTGGCAATGTGATCGCATCGTTAACATTGTTTTTATTGGGGAGAAGAGATACCTTGAGAGCAATATAGTGCGCATTCTCCCCTCGTTCAAGACAGATATTCCTTCTCCAGTGTCCTAGGGGCTCTGCCCTGCTACCCGATCCACCACGACATTCCCCGAAGTAAGAGACAGGCTAAAAATAGGCAACCCCCGTAAACAGAAAACTATAATCAGATAAAAGTCACTGCTCTATTTCATTTCTTTACTTTTACGAAAAAGCCGCTTGTCACAATCAATTGTATTCTTTCATGCATCTGTGTTTTCCCAGACTAACTCTGCCCTAATTGGTGAAAGCGTGGCCAAAGGGCTTTGCTCTGGGAGAGATAGGCTAGCTCACCACAGAAGCTATATCATGGAATAGGAAAAATACATGGTTTATAAAAACCCTTCGAATTATTATAATTAATGTCATTCCACAGATTGTTTATAGGAAACGTTTACTGAAGACAAAAGGAGTCCGGTGGAAAATATACATCATTTGAAAAGACGTAAATTATAACTGCTTATTATCGGAGTCCAGAAATGCTTCCAACATGCCACTACAACAGGTTTGAGGCTCTAGAATGCTAACAAGCTGTACAATATTTTTACAACTTAAGAAAGTTAACAAGCAAGTAAGACATGGTTAACTGGAAACCGCTAACATTTCATTCTAAATCTAGACCTTGAGTGGATGTCTGTTGTTTGTTGTTGTTTTTCTTGGCGCCCTGTTAATACCCAGGGAGCTACACGTGATGGAGGAGCAGTACTGGTCAGGTCCGGTCAGGGCAGCAGGCTATCTCTCACGGCCTCGTCAGCCGGCCCTGCTCATGGCCATCCATCCTCTAGGGGTTCCTCTTGCCCGGGGTGGTCCCTAGGACTGATGACCAGTGGCATAACAGAGTGAACACATCCATCTCTCCCCCTCTCTCCCTCTGCATCCCTCTCTCTTCTCCCTCTACATCCCCCTCTCTCACTCTGCATCCCTCTCACCCCCCCCCCCATCACACACACACACACACACACACACACACACACACACACACACACACACACACACACACACACACACACACACACACACACACACACACACACACACACACACACACACTCACTCCTTCTCAAGTCCCTGGCCAGCCCACCATTTATGATGGAAGCTGCAGATGCCAATTCATCGGTCATCTACAGAGGATGCTTAATTTCTGGAACCAGGTAAAATAGAGAGGAAGGGGGTCAGGGAGGGAGGGAGGGAGGGAGGGAGGAAGGGAGGGAGGAAGGGAGAGAGGTAGTGAGGTAGAGAGGGAGAGAGGGAGAGAGGTAGATTGAGATGGAACTAGATGGAGAGCGTGAGAAGCAGGGATGGGGAGGGCGGAAGGGACATGTATCAGACGCGCACCACTGCTCCCTTCATGTGGGCAATTTATTAAAATAATAATGCCCGGCCTGGCGCCAAAAGGTTGACTCCACCGTGCCGCTGACGAGGGGATGATCTGCGCAGAGGCATCGTTACAACATAAACAAAACACATTTTCCTTGTTTTCATTTGTGTGTCACCGTCCAGTATCATCTCCGCCTGGAACCCAGCGGACAGGGAGCTAATTATTTTCTTTTAAAAGTCGGCGGGGGCGGGGTGCAGGTTTTTTTTCCACGTTATTCTAAAGACCCCGGCGCCCACATGATTCCTAACGTTTCCCGGGAAGCGCAGAGAGAACGTAAAAGCAGAGAGACTGCCGTACAGTAGAATAGCTACATAAGGCTCTCCCAGCGTCTGACAGTCCAGCGTGGGCCACGCAGGCCAGAGTCGCTGACACATGCAGTGTAGTGGGATGTTCAAACAGGAAGCAGCAGCGAGCAGACAAAGATGGTAAGAGATAGTAGCAAGAGATCCACGGACTCACTCTCTCTCTCTCTCTCTCTCTCTCTCTCTCTCTCTCTCTCTCTCTCTCTCTCTCTCTCTCTCTCTCTCTCTCTCTCTCTCTCTCTCTCTCTCTCTCTCTCTCTCTCTCTCTCTCTCTCTCTCTCTCTCTCTCTCTCTCTCTCTCTCTCTCTGCCTGCCATAAAGCCATCCTCACCCCAAGCTCCCTGCGTTTATCACTCAGCACCACCGATCCACGAGCACAATAAATTGGATAATGAATCTCTCTCCCCGAGGAAGTACACTAAATGGATAATTTGTCGGTTAAATGACGAGCCGGGAACATATTGCATCATCCGAGGTGGAAGTTGTTAGCGTGGTTAAATAAATGCAACCTTTTTGTATTTTATAAAGCCACAGGACCGACAAGAGTAAATGAATGATCCAATGAAGTGGTAATGGAGCACAAATAGGGGACTCGGCCGAGCGTGTAGAACTACATAAATGTGTTGTTAATGGTACAAGCTCTTTCGGAGATTAGCTTTTATTTAAAAAAAGAAATAACTAAGCAACCATCTGTCCTTAGATGTGGCTTGTGGGCTTATGAGGCTGTGCGGAGAAAGGTCAGAGATGATGCACCTTCTACAGGAAAGATGAAAATGGTTTCTTATTCAAATTAGATGCCAAAGTAACATTTGTATGTATTAATTTTGTGTTCTTCCCTTTATAAGGAAAAGGAAATGGAGAGATGTGATGTTTTCCTGCCGAATGATGATTTACAGTCTAAGTAATTACATCAGTTGCAAACATCAATCCTCTGTCCGATCAAATTAAAGAGCGCACAATCACAGAGCAACAAAGCACAACAATGACGATTTG
Organism: Gadus morhua; assembly: GCF_902167405.1. NCBI lineage: Eukaryota > Metazoa > Chordata > Actinopteri > Gadiformes > Gadidae > Gadus > Gadus morhua. The sequence goes on from NC_044058.1 coordinate 14,643,064, forward strand.
TATTTGATATTATCTTCAACATTTTTGTGCAGCCATTGAAGAATATGCCATGTTTATGAACACTCACTGTGGCTTCAAACTTAAGTTTGCAGAGACCGATTGAGGTTCTTTGGGTGATCTATGCACATTTGAGCAGGTTTATGTAAATTACTCCATATGATTTTATTTTGTAGATGTTTTTGACTTTTCTTTATCCATTTGCCTGAACTGAACCACATGTTTTCCTCTTCAATCGTGAGGACCGGTGGTCATCCAAGGCTCACATGCACCTTGCAAGACTGCCAGCGTAGAGAGACCGCCAGAGGGAGGTTCTCAAACTGCAGGCGTGCAGCCTCAGCCTCCAGGGTGACAGTGTGCTAGAGCGCTGGCTTGGGCAGACACACTGAGCAATGACCCATGAGCAACACCGCTGCATACTGCAGTGCCCTGCTAAATTAAATCCTCCAGTCATTCTTCCCCTTGGATAAGCCGCTACAGAGCCAAGCCGGCCCCGGAGCGTGTGCAAGTCCTGATGCTAACCGACGGGTTCAGGGTGAGCGGGAGTGGCGTGCATCAAGGTAAGGGTTCTGATGCCCATCCACCGTGCTCATGTTTCGCTCCGGCGAGTGTTACACATCCTTCTTTTTCAAATATCCCCAAATTCTGATCAACGGTACTAAATGTTCGGTCCAATCCCAATTGAGACGATGGAGTATAGGCTGGAACATTTCTAATATTTATCATCTAGAAAGGTGTGGTATCGTACCCTAAAAATTGCCCAACCTGAGGATTTGACTTTCAGTTTCCTCCTGCAGCTTCCTCCACCACTAAAAATTCACACACATTGCCAACAAATTGTTGGTCTCTGAATATATTTTAATGCAGTGGTTATCACTTCCTAAATCTAAATAGGGAATATTTATTCAAATAATGCCAGTAAATATAAGCTAACATTCAGGTTAATCTCTTTCTGTGAGTAGCTCTACATGAAAGCCTATCACTTAGATACCAGCAATATATATCCCTTCTGAAGCAACTCCGATCCTATAAAATCACAAGTCAAAACAAACAAATATCAACAGTTATGTGTAGTGGCAGATTGCATTTTCCCCTCTCCTTGCTGTAAAATGAATCGATAGAAGTGCCCAGGCCTGGTGTTCAACGCTAGAATACTGCTTACTCTTCATTTGCGCTAGAAGTAATCAATCCTATCCAAGGGTTGGCTGCAACGCCTTCTCCAAACTAAGTAGGGAAACGGCAAGATTACCAGCACTGTGTGGCATTTATAAATTGAGCCCAACGAAAAGAGGACCGCCGTGGGAGACTCCCGGGCCATCGAAATTACACTAGGAGGCCAATAAATCCTACAGTGCCCTTACAGTAGCAGCGTTGTAAATCCAGCCGCCTCGCTTTGTTCCCTCTTCGCCCGGCTCGCTTGCACTACAGGGCCCAAACATTAACAACGCTGTTGCCGTCTCAACTAGGAATATAGATTATGAATGTGACCTTGGCTGCTGGGATTTCTTGAAAAAATCCTTGGGTGCCGGTAGGTCACGGTGGAGAACATCCACAGGTAGCCGAGCGGTGAGTCACGTCCATGATGGCATACATTAGATTAAGAGCTTGGTGCGCGCTGCCCTTGGGTGGGTCGAGGTGCTCTTCAAACTCTGAGCTCCACTCAAGACATTAATCCCTGGTGAATTCAGGAAGAGCATTCGGAAGAAGGAAGGAAAATACAAACCTTGAATTGATTCGAAGCAGAACTCTATTGTCTACCGGAACATTATTAAATGACTAACGTCTTCGGGGTAAACATCTCGGAGGACGACCGCCGTGTTTACCCCGAGGCCCTGTTGTCATGCAACGGTGCGTCACGCCGCGACATTGAGACAGTGCGACCCGACATGTGATTCCGCTAATGAAGGTACATCCATGGACTCACGGCGTGACCTGACCCCATGATTTATTGGCTACCCGCTCCATTCCGACCTTGCTGCAAGTTGATCTCACCCATTGTACCTTCCTCATGCTCATAAATAGCATGCATCCTTCAGTCCTTCCATCGGCTATGACATTGAAAAGGGCCGGGCTGGATTCAATTAGAAAGGGGTCCCTCTGCCCGGAACGATTGGAAACCCAGAATCTGGTTAGCATTAAATCGATGGGATAAGGACGTGTTGATTCAGCTTTTTATTAAATCGGGCGGACAAAGTGAGTTAGGCTCACCTGAGCTGTAGTACGTCGGACTGCGGGGCCAACGTATTCGCATCCACGGTATTCACCACTGCTAAAGTCTTCTATTATACCCCCTGATTAGGTGAACCACGCCTTATGTATTACCATTTAAGAGGAACTCTGTTAGTTTCACAGTATGAGGGGCCAACAAGCAGAACAAATAAGAGGTGATTAAATCAATAGGGCAAATAAAGGTGATGTCCCCCTTACATGCTAGGATTTACATCAAAGCTCCACCATAATCCCCTCGGGGAAGAACAAAGTGTTCTTAACCTTTGTGGACATTGCTTCTGTTCAGCATGTCGTGGGTCTGTCCACGTGTGTTTGTCTGAACATCTGAGTGTGTCTGTGTGTGTGCGTATATGTGTGTGTGTCGCCCTCTAAAGTATTGGGGGTTTGAATAGAGACGTTGAACTGAGTTCAGCACAAGGGCACTGGCAGTGACATGAGATGGTCTGTAACCCGTGTGCACCCAACCTTGCAAGGGCAAAAACATGCAAGATCGGGACCACCGTGCGGGTGATGTAACCAGTCACCCCATAGACATATGGGTGGCTGGCAGGAGAGCTGGCCTGCACTATTGGAATCTCATCCCCTAGACCCTGAACGCGGCAAACTTGTTATGGATCACCTGTTGAAAATAATACATTTTCTGGTTTTGTTTTTTTGTTTTTTGTTTGCGAAAATAAAATATAAATAAATTGCAGGGAAATAAGGAAATAAGAAAAAAGAATACAGGAGGATGTTTTGGTCTCTCACCCTTCAGTTTGATATGAGCACCCCCTAGGGCCTGCTGTGCAAGGTCTTGTACATATTTACTTTTGTGCTCAACCTGACAAATCTGTCCTGAAGGCACAACACCACACACAAGCTCATGTGTGTGGAGTGTAGATTGTTTTTGTGTGTGTGTGTACGCATGCTTGTGTCTGCGTGTGTTACCTCAGCAGGCCTAAGAGACAGGGTTGCATGTGTGTCAATTTCCGTTTTAAAGAAGCCTTCACACAAAGAGTTAAATATTAAATTCTTGCGTCAGACCACCGTGGTGAGGAAGCAACGGATAAAGAAAGAGGAGATCATTTTTACAAAGAGGAAAACAAACGGCAACGTGGAGTACATCAGGACAGTGACAGCACGGGCAAGGGGTGACAGTGGACAAGGATGTAGAAAGAGAGAACCACAAGTGGATAGTGATAGAGCGAGAGAGAGCATGAGAGACAGAGAAAGAGAGAGACAGAGCGCGAGAAATACAGAGAACACACGAGAGAGAGAGAGAGAGAGAGAGAGAGAGAGAGAGAGAGGGAGAGAGAGCATGATGGTGTGTGCGAGAGTGAGAAAGCGAGAAAAGGGTGAGATAGCGTCTTCTCACTTGGTCTGGGTCTGGGCTGAGCTACATGACCGGCCCGCACGGCCAGGAAGGAAAAGGAAAGTAGGCTGGGGCTTATCTTAACACACACAAGCAGCTCAGCTGGCAGGGCCTCTTTGGCATGGCTAGGGGGTGGTGTGTGACAGATAGTTCTGTCTCTCTGTCTCACTCTCACTCCCCTCACTCCTTCCCACAGCTATTACTACCCGACATACAATGACAGAAGTAGAAGGGGAATAAACTACAAAGAGCAGGCCGAACAGGCACAGGAAGTCACGGGACAGATGTGACGAGATAATAGCAGCAATACCAGAACAATGCCTGATGTGCATGTAAAATGACAAATTTAACGAAGCAAAAATTAATCACAGCACCTCTCTAAACGCTCAGATTTCTTTGTAAAAGAGAATAGAAAAACAAAAGGAGAGGTGACCAACTGTGCATCTTGTATAATTGCTACAGCTGGCTCTTGCGATGTTCCACCATATGTAAACACTGGGAGACAGATTCTCCTCAACCTGGGACATCACATCAAGAGGAGACGATAGACAGACTCTGGTGCCTCAAGTATCTGGCCCTGGCTTTCACTGCTGTAATGGTTAGCGCTGGGTTTGAAACAGCTGCAGAGGAATAAAGGAACAGGAATGCTGCTCTGAACATGACTAGTGTGTCATTTTTGCTCTCACACAATCGGGCACACACAGAATAACACAGACACACACAGAACCATGCCCACACACACACACACACCGACACCGACACCCACACACACACACACACACACACACACCGACACCGACACACACACACACACACACACACACACACACACACACACACACACACACACACACACACACACACACACACACACACACAATAACCCAACGGTACCAGCACAACCACCCTGAACGTGTGTCCCGCCCACCTGACACCGCCTTCGATGTATTGAATGCCTGCTAATTGAATTCCAGCCACGGAGTCCCTCTCATGGAAGTGCATATCAGGCAGGTCAGTGTATTGCTCCTGCAGCAGAACCGCTTCCATCCAGTGTTCGACCCGCGGTCTACACCGTAAACACAATGAGTTCCCAACATGGGGATAATCCCTCACACGTCATGTGGCGGCAGAGCCGCGACTGCTTCTTGCTTATTAGGGTAGCTGTCCAAGTCATTAGCATCTTGTCAGCTGGGCACGAATGTCCGTGCGCATGTGTATTTTATCTTCCTGCACACATCATAATCTCATCCTGTGAATACATAGAATACCTACCTAGGTAGAATAAAGATGTACTCCATAACACACACAGGAAAGCAAGGACAATAACACAAAAACAAACACACACACACACCCACACACGCGCACACACCAAACACACACCCACACGTAAATACACAGAAATGCAAGGACACACACACAGCCTCACAATTCTCTCAAGGACATAGGAATGCCTTCATCGTCTCGCTACCAGGTTCCATCCTTCGTGCCTCTGAGGACGTAGCGTAACCTAACTCTAGTGTGGGTATTCTTGGGGCGTCCGGGCGCTCTCGGACAGGGGTCAAGTGGTCGTTTATCGTGATTAAACGCCACGGGATCAAAATGAGCACTGAGGTTTGGGGCGCGTCGGCGGCGTAGCGTTCCCATCTGCCCGACCTGGAGACGGATCGTCTGCTCTCCCGCCGGCATCCTCGGGTCAGCCCACCAAGGAGAGGTATTAGGGAGTAGCAACCTCAGAGAGGGAGGACGCTGAGGGGAGGAGGGAGAGAGGGAAAGGAGACATGGAGAGAGAATGTGGAGAAAGGGCGAGAGAATGTGGAGAGAGACCGAGAACGAGAATGTGGAGAAAAACTGAGAATTTAGCACAGAGATTAGAGAAAGAGAGAGAGAGAGAGAGAGAGAGAGAGAGAGAGAGAGAGAGAGAGAGAGAGAGAGAGAGAGAGAGAGAGAGAGAGAGAGAGAGAGAGAGAGAGAGAGAGAGAGAGAGAGAGAGAGTGAGTGAGTGAGTGAGTGAGTGAGTGAGTGAGAGAGAGAGAGAGAGAGAGAGAGAGAGAGAGAGAGTTTGGAAGGACAGAGTGAGAGAGAGAGTTTGGAAAGTGAGAGAGAGAGCGAGAGCGAGAGCGAGAGAGAGAGAGAGAGAGAGAGAGAGAGAGAGAGAGAGAGAGAGAGAGAGAGAGAGAGAGAGAGAGAGAGAGAGAGAGAGAGAGCTGTCGAGGGATGTATAGGTGAGGGAAAGGGGTGTAAACACACGCTCACATGTGCACCATCCGGTGGTCATGAATATAACATGTCATGCAATGCATTTTCACAGTGAAGTCCTTTGACCTCAGTGTCAAATTATAATGCAAACATTTTCAAAACATTGTGAGTGAGACACTGAATGGACTATTATGCCAATCACATGCACATCTAGGGCTGCAGTGAATACCATTTATAAAGCAGACCGAGGCAGAGATATAATGGATATTGTTTGTCACACAAAGACGATTTGCCTTTGTAAAGTTATCCAATTCCCTGGTCAGATTACGTTATCTAGTCAACTGAAAACTAAGGTAAAAACGTGCACTATCCAAAGACATAATCACCAGCAAGGCATTGCAGGGAATATTTATAGTAGAGCTGTCCTCGAATACGAATTTGCATGGTCGAATCAGATTCGTCAGGCAAGACCCATCGTCGACTAATCGACGATCTTATGTGACTTTTTTGTAGTTTAAACGTTGGAAAATAATAAATTGGATTCCCGTGGACGGCATCAACGTAGATGACTGTAGATGCATGCGTGTCTGTCTGGTGAGTGGAAGTTTTACGGGCGGGTCAGGACCAAAGTGTACAGCTCGTGGTGGGTCGACGGTGTTTAGTGAAGGGCTGCAGACTCTCTGTAATGATGTAAAGGTCAGACACAGCACTGGGAGCGCTGGGGCTGTCAAACCCAGCGGGCTTGGTGTCTAGCGTTGGAGGTGGAGGCAGAGGAAGATGAGGAGGAAGAGGAGGAGGAGGAGGCGGTGGTGGGGATGCAGGAGGATGATGGTGATGAAGATGGAGGTGTTAGTGATGGGTGGAGGAGTAGGTGGTTGGTGATGTGGTGGTGGAGTAGTTGGTGGTGCTGGAGGTGCTGGCTGAAGAGGGGGTCCTTTTCGGGGTTGGTTGAGGAGGCGCGCTTGTGGTGGCGGCGGTGGTTATGATAGGGTGGTGGTCGAGGAGGTGCTGGAGGCGGGGGGCTGTGTCAGTTGTCACATGTATGCAGAAACGGAACCCTGCAGGGGTCCTGTATTTCCATTCTCTAACTAGCCCCACCCCCCCACTTCCCTTGACTTCGTTCCTGTACTCCCACTTGTACTCTTCCATGGTATTCATCTCCACCTCATGCTGTGCTTGTGTGTTTTCCCATTTATATCAGCATGAAGAGGGCCAGATGCCAGCGGATACACAGTACAGTACGCTGTACACAGAGAGAGACACATACAAACAGACACACACACTTCGCGGATAACACTTCCCTTGGACAGATTCAGCAGATGTGTCTTGCTCTTTCTCCTTGTCCCCTTGTCTCCTTGTCTTACTTCCATTCGTGTTTGAATCCTTATCTCTATTACAAATTATAAACCGCTTCCCTTATTATTCATCTTTTTAGGATGGTTTGGTGTCTATGTTGTTGTTCTCTTGAATGTATTTTAATTGTTTCGTTTTTGTTGTTTTATATTATTGAGGCTGATCCGAGACGAAGACCCATCTCTGTATGCTTACACAAAATCGATCGCAGTCTTAATTTAGCAACTACAAAAAATAACTGATGGTGTCGGCCATAGACATGTAAACACATGTAAAAAGTATGCATGTTTGACCCTGTTCGTTCAGCGAAGGACATTTAGGAAGGCTTAGTATGCAGGACACTGCAAAGACCTGGGAAAGTATGTTAAGCACATAACAGAAAAGAAAAACAGTAAAAAACAAAGTCAATACATCCATCATCCATTCCCCTCAGAGGTGAAACCCACGGTCGGTATCAACTCTGCAGGAAGCTCATCAGCCTGGTTATTAAAATGTGTGTGCAGTGTGTGTGTGCAGAGTGTTAGCTAATGACAGGTCTGTCTGAAGGCTGCCAGACTGCACAGCCAGCAGCCGCCCAGCTCTTTATTACTCTCCCATTAGAATAAATTAGCATTGTCGGCCCCAGCACGGATGCAGAAGTCCGGACTGGACTATGTGATGACGCCCCTCGGCCAGGCTCTTTGGATCACCCTCCAGATAGGGAGGAGTGGCGTTTGAAAATGGTTGTCAAAAGTATAAAGAAATAAAAACATAGAAGAGGGGTAACATAAAAGGGGTGAAAACAGATGCAGCCCTTTCTTTTGTTTTCTGCAGGGTGATCCGAGCTACCCTGAACATATTCAGGACATTAGTCTTAGTAACTGATGCGCTGGGGTGAGTCATGCTTTCAAGGATGATAACGCCGCCCTTTGTCGCCAGCGGAGTACAATGAGTCAACGCCACATGCGATTGGTGAGCATGGTCGACTGTGGCCCAGCTCCCGTCGGGCGGACCAAACGACGAGAAGACACGGGGAAGAAATATCTGTGTAATGTGGACTCCGTTCCGTCCACTTATATAACTGGTAGGACTTCAGCGCCTGTGCGACGATTGCTCTGGTGAACCGATCGGGACGAACCACAAACCGTCCATTCTGCGGTCAATGGCTCGCCTGCTGGGGGGGCCTTAGTCAATACGTGATTGCGGAGAGGGCTTATCAGCTTGTGACGCGGGCAGCAGGGCCAGCCTGAATAAAACCGTCTCATCCCTTGGTGACTCCCTGCCTTCTCCATGATGCAGAGCAGAGGCCTCCCGTGCCACAGGCCAACGCTCCACCCGCTGCAACCCTCTCGCTGCTCTCTGTCCATGGCTGAACAACAACAACAACATCCTCCGGTGTTTTTTAAACAGCATGGATTTTACGTGAGGCATAAAACACTCTGGGCTGTCCCGCTACCGTAAACTAATGTACAACGTGGGTGGTGATGCGGCCCGGGCGAAGCCGAGGTTGTTTTCCTCTGCCAGAGTGGTGCCCAGAGTTGTGTATTCCGCTTATACCACAGTTACTGACAATTATTTGATATTACTTAGTTTCTACTACGTCATTGGTTCTTTGTTGACTGATTCAGCTGAAATAAAAACATTGTTCTGAGGTGTTTCAAGTACTTTGTTTCATTGTCATGGAAAAAACTAGACGATAGTTTTGTCTGAACATTGTTGTTCATGTTGGATTTGTAGAACATTGAATGCAACAATTATAAGGGCTGTTCCGTTATTGGAAAGGAAAGCTCACATCCTTGGAACGTGAGTTACCAATCTGGAAGAAGTATTTGACAATGCAGCGCTATGAATGGCTAATAAACAACACGTGATCAGTTAAAAAAATGGATGGTGAAGGACGAGAGTAGTTATTATAACTACAGCTAACTATAGCTGTAGTTTCTCACTTGCTATATATAGCTACAGCATTGAGGATATGAGTCACACTTTGACGCAGGACAAGATGCATGTAAAAAAAATATATACATTATTTTGTTGCCAAATTATGTTGTGGTTTTAAAATACAGTACCATGCAATGTTCAACATGTCACGTTCTAAAAAGCCAATAGTAAGGAACACTTAAATCGTTGGAAGTTGTCGACAAAGGGAAGGAAGTTGTTGATAAAAAGCTGTGTGAGATCAACTGATGAGTAAGAGAAAAACGAATGGCAAAAGATGAATGCAGATCTGAGCTTGGAGAAAACAATGGGAAGAACACAATGACAGCAGGAAGAAGGAAAAGTCATTCTCATGCCAGTTCCAATTATATATATGTGTGTGTGTGTGACGTGTGTGTGTGACGTGTGTGTGTGACGTGTGTGTGTGTGTGTGTGTGTGTGTGTGTGTGTGTGTGTGTGTGTGTGCCTGTGTGTGTGTGTGCGGGTGACAGAAAGAAGCAGCAAGACCCCTAAGATGAACTTGCTTCCATCTTCAAGTTATTGCCTTATGTTCTGCCTATAGCCAGCTTGGATGTGAGGCAGCCAAAGAAAAAGCAGATAGTAAAGTAAATAAAAAACAATGAAAAGCGAGAAAAGAAAGGTATAGGTTTATTTCTGTAGTATTTGTAAACCTGCTTTCTCCCAATTTGTCTTTCACTTATTTGAAATGATTTGATCTCTCTCAGCTCTCTCCAGCCACCTCCCGCCCAACTCCCCGGCCGCCCGCCTTACCCTTTCGTCTCTACAACACGGCTCGTGTTCTCCCGACTGCACCCGACGCACACTTTCCTAACCTCCTAAACTCTCTGCAGCGCCCTAACTGCATTATCCCAGCCGAGAGAATTGAGATGCGTTGCACTTATGAGTGTGGAATTAGTTTAGCTCAAACTCATTTAATCTGAAGTCAGCACCGGGTGCGCACCCTTCCTCTCAGGGAGCTCCCGCTTTCCACTACCGAAATAGACTTGGATCAAACAATCCATCCACCTCCCCGACAGATGATTCATCGCAGTAATAAATATCATCACAGACATGTAATTATAATGTGTTGGCAGCACACAGGGTTGAAGAAGATGAGAAAGTAAGGCAATGTCTGGGATGAAGACGTGGTGGGCGGGATGTAGTTACATTATTTCTGCGAGAAAAGTTTGTGGAAGTAAAAAAAAGAAAACAAAACAACTGCTGCGTGCGGAGGAGAGTTCTGGAGTCTGAATGACAGCCGAAAGCAGAAAAAGAAAGAAAGACAGCTTACCTATGGTGTATCCTCGCTTGAGTTCACTGCACCGCGGGCTACGGTGCTGCGTGTTGGCGACGTTGTGTTCTTTCACGGCGAGTCCTGCGGTTGTCCTGGCGACAGGTGAGGGTGAGGCGGCCCGGTTGAGGGGCGAGGCCGGCGTCAGAGTCGGGGAGAACCGTGGACCGGCGATATCCACCGACTGGGACTTCTGCTTCAGCCTGGGGAATCAGGAACATCACAGGAACAGATATAACTGCTTCATCCGCCGGGGCCACTTTGATTGTTATACTGAAGGCTATAATCGGCAAAGGACCATTCACAATTGATTGTGAACAATTGCAGGGACTTTGCAACTATTCAAGCTGAGGCAAATATAAGGCAGGCCATGTAGAATTAGAAATCTTTCATCCTTAGCCCTTTTGAGATAAGGTCACTGCTCTGCTGATGACACTGGGCTGTACATTAATAACACCCCTTCTCCCTATGCTGCTTGCACCCGTCTCACCTCCTGCCTTGAGGAGATAAGGGCCTGGATGCAGTAAACCCGGGCCCTCCTCTTTGGCTCCCTCCCCTTTCCCAGATCCTGCACTCCAATAACCCACCTTAGCGTCGCCGCACATCCTATTCCTCTGTCCGCCTCAGTCCCTAACCTTGCATAACACTGCATCCCTCCCTCTCCTATAAGGACCCCATCGTACGCCTTGTGTAAAACCTACTTTTATCACCTCAGGACGTTGCCAAGAAATGGTATGGCCCGGTCATGGAAGACAAGGCCTGCTGGCTGCCGTTCCTCATCAATGCAACTCACTTGGAAGTTTTAAGACCTTCCTCTTTAGGAGTGCCAACCCGCAGTACACACCTTTTACAGGTCGGTTTTTTTATGTTATTTATCAATTGACTTTTTTCTTTTCTTAATTGCAACACTTGAGATTATGAATTATAAATTAAATGTATTATTATTTGTATCACTATTATTATGCTCAACACTTTTATTAGGATGCACATTTTGAGGTAGTCTTAGGGTTAATTGCTAATTGAATGCTTTTAAGCAGAGCCCGTATGTAAGAGCACTCAACCAAACGAGACTACTGAGCCGGGTCAAATCAAAGCTACCTACGACAGCCACACTGATCCTATTAAAAGACGCAAAGAAGCTTGGGACGTTTCTGAATTACTTAACTGGGTTAATGCCGGCAGGTAATCCAAGTAACATCCCCCACCAAAGAAAGCTATGCTGGAAGTATACAACATACTGTAGTAGTTAGCCTACCAAGTCTATCAGACAACTTAAGTATGGCGTCACTAATTGGCAATGTACACACACACACAAACACGCACACTTTTACACATACATGCACACAACGACACGCAGCAAACACCAACAAACACCTATACACAAAAAGGCACACGTCAGCAAGTAAAAAATATATCCTTCTTGAATATGCCAGCATAAACGGACAAAATAAAAAAAAAGCATGAAACTACTCCCAAAACACTGTATCTCTAGTTCATCCTGGGCACACACCGGAAAAAAAGTCCTGAAACAGCAATGCAAGGATTTCCGAGCCCTGCGTACCCCTTCCAATCATCCTTACAGAAACTGCTGAAGCAGACATAATCTTTCAAACCATTTCACACAAGTGCCCATCCCTGATAGAACCAAAGCAGCACTTGTGACATAGCGACGACTGGATAATGAAAACGCATAATCTCCATGGAAATGCTGTCCATCACTTTTGGGGTATTTTTTAATGAGTTTGTTTTTTAATGTAAATGACAACAAAAACAGACTATTGGCACAGTGGGGGGGGGGGGTCTTTGTAGAACATCTGCATCCCCCCGACACACACACACACACACAAACACACATACTCAGATGGACACCAAACTCCCCCTCCGACCAACACCAATATGACCAAAAGTAATATACAGAACTTTACTTGATGAACAGTAGGGTGGGTTGCTGGATGGATGTGGTCGAAGAAATAACTCCTTGTTTCTCTGTATCTCAATATAGGACAGGATCCGGTACGTGGGAGTTGACAATCAGTTTTTCCACGGTGCGCCGTGGAATGCCAGCCTAAAAAAGCCAGGGCTAATTTAATCGTGCGCTAGCTCTGCTGCTAACGACTGGCGAGAGACGCCGTGTTTGGAAAACACCTAATGAGCCTGGAACGTCAGGAGGACGACACAAACCTGGAAGTGCTAATAGCTTTGGAAGGACAGCGAGTGAATAAAGCGTAAAGGAAAAAAACACAACAAGGGGGAAGAAGGACTCGAGCGAGGGGGGGGGTAGAACGGATGAGAGAGACGGAGAGCGCTACTATGGTGTTGGGAAGTCTATCTTGGTTCCCTTAGGAGTAAGCACTAATTACTGTCTCATTAGCCGAGCACAAGCTCTGTGACACTGGCTCCGTTTGGCCGAGCTCCGCGGCCGGAGCAGAGTTACAGTGTCGCGACACGCAAGTGTTCTCAGAGCAGAAGCAGAGAAAAAACGAGAGAGAATGAAAGACACTAAATGTAATTCCAAATTGATCTGTCCTTGTGTATGTCTGCCTATAAGTGCGAATAGGGATGTGGAGAATGCTCTCTATCCAAGAGGACAAATGGGCCTGTCTGTTCACGTGACAGCCCACTGTCGTCATCTTTATAAGGCAGACGTGCAATTAACAATTATTCGCCGAAGGTGAGGTGAATAATGGTTTTAGTGTACTGTATACTACACTTGAACACTCCAAAAATAAACAAGATAACCCTTTTTGCCGGGATTTATTTGTTTTTAGTAGCGGTGTATTTGATTTTATTAGTGTGACGAGACGACCGTCACGTGGACTTTTTGCGATGAAAGTAATATCTAGAGTTTGATATCTCAATCATGGAATATTTATTTCCCAATATCCCGAGATAGCGAACCAATCAAATTGCGCCATCTTTTGAGGTTCACGTGTAGCATATACTAAGTGCTTTTATACATCTGGACTGGAGTCGTCATATGCAGGGTTTTTTTGTATTCCATTATACTTCCATTAGTTGCAAAACAAAAAAAGTAAGGATTCTTAGTCTTATTGGAGAATAGTCCTAATGGGAAAAAGGAACGCGGCCCAGCCGAATGCCACTTCCTCCTTCCCCGCGTTGATGTCATTTGTCCAGCCGCTGTAGAAATCGATGCTCAGGTACGGCAGTGCCATAGTTATTCTGACAGGAGGGAAGCGGCATTTCCAATTGACACCTCCCAAAGATCTTCTCATCTCTGTATCTCACTGCTGGCTCTTTTGTTAGGCAACAGCGTTTTCTTCAAAAAAGAAAAGCCGTCGATATTCTCTATTGTGAGTCGTATTTGCGGTCTCCGTAAAATTGAGAGTCTTGTGTATTTGACATTGGTTAGCCGTGCTAGCCAGAAAGCCAATGTGCCAGGCGGTGAATCATCGGTTTGAGCTTGAATGATTCATTTAAAAAGTCAAGCAAAAATCGTGATTTGTTTTTGCATGCCCCTCGATGAAATCCAATCTGTATTCAACCCTCCACCGTCGGAGTATGAGTCAGCCCATCGATGGACAAAACGTCAAGGCGTGGACTGTGATGTCATGCTGTCCATCGATGAGATGTAAAGACAAAACAGTGAGTGGGTAAGACACAGAGAGAGACAGCGACAAGAGGCCTTTCAATCCATCTGTTTTCATGCAAATTGTTTAAACTGTGAGGGTGGATCCGCCGAAAAAAAACAAAAACTTTTTGTGCTGTGAAAAAGTTGGTGTACCGATAAAACCTAAATAAGACTAAGTTCAATGGAAACATATTCAGTGAGTAAATGAAGTAATTGCTGATGCCAAATGTCAATAAGAGAGAGAGAGAGAGAGAGAGAGAGAGAGAGAGAGAGAGAGAGAGAGAGAGAGAGAGAGAGAGAGAGAGAGAGAGAGAGAGAGAGAGTGTGAGAGTGAGAGTGAGAGTGAGAGAGAGAGAGAGAGAGAGAGAGAGAGAGAGAGAGAGAGATAGATGGAGTTGGAGAGAGTATAGGGAGAAGAGTGAGTAAGAGAGAGTCAGATGAGTAGAGATGTTGGTCCAAGGTTTGAAGTGAGTCAGGGGTCACTGACAGAGCCAACAATGATTGAATGGAGTGGCTGACTGCGTCTCCTAGCACAGCTCTATCCCAGTTCACCTCCCATTAGGTGCACTCCAGTAATAGGCTCCAAACACTCAACCTGCTCAAACTGCTACAAAGTTAAACGGCACTGGTACATAATTGCAGAAAGATTCATCTGACATTCATCCCCATGGTTACGAACATGAATTAAAATGGAAGCAAACACACACACACAAACAAGCACAAACACACACACACACACACACACACACACACACACACAAGCACAAACACACACACACACACACACACACACACACACACACACACACACACACACACCAAACAGAAACACACACACACACAAGCACACACACACACCACACATACACATACACAACACGAACAGAAACACACAAACAGCTCTGACCCTGGCTGGGAGGAGCACAGGCGTCGCCGCCAAGAGTCCCTGCCCTCGCTCAGATTACGGCGAGCTCCACATGGGGGGGCCCACGTGGTTCAGAAAAAAAGACGCGCGTAAACAACAGGAAATGGGGTGTGAAGTCAAAACACGCTTATCGCTCGCCTGCTAAGGTGGATTAGAGGGAGAGAAAAAAAGAAAACAAAATCGGGAGAGAGTTTGCCTGCTTTCCTCTTTCCTTCCCTGCTCTCCTGCCTCACAGCATACACATTTCAAACCCAAAACGTTGACTGTGGATGCTGTGCTTTATGAAGCCCATAGGGGCTGACAGGCTGTAGGACTCATGCTGTTAGCGACACTGGCAGGAGAATAGGGTTGGTCATCGCAACGTCGAACAGGAACGTGGACATGTTTTTTTGGGTCATTGTTTAGTAATTAATTGTTGAAAAATGTGTCATTATGGGGAGACATTGTTTTGCTTGAAATTGCCACAGTATTTTCTCATGAAGACTTGGCAAAGCAGCATTATTTTTTTTTTTTCAGGTGACGGTATATTAACGTTGAATCAGGATTTTACAGTTAGACAACTGTATTGAGTCCTATCAAGTACCGCCAACATAAAATCCCACGATGCATTGCATTCTGACACACAAGGTCCTATCAGCTGCCAGACTGCAATGCCACGTGTTATTAACACGTTATTACTTATTTGAATGTGTATTATACACTTATACTTATACACGTATATTCTTACCAGCCAATTCTGACACATTTTCGGAATCGCTCGTCAAATTGGCCAATAAATCAAAAGTCAAAAACTTTTGGCACAGGAAAAGAGAGAGAGAAAAAGGACATATTGATACCCAGGTCTTCAGGAACTAATTCAGGAGGAAAAGGCCCCGCAGCAGGCAGGCGCTCCCCACTACGAGCACTTGGCTTGTCTGGGGGTAAACTCATGTAAATACCTCCAGGGGAGATGGGGTTTGTTGACTCCAACAACTCATGTCATTAACACGAGCTGAAAGGCTAATGGAAGTCGACGCATGATTGAAAGCCCGAAGTCTGGCCTACACCCCCCATGCTCTCTCAGTCTCATCTGCACCGTTTAAAATGCCAAAGCTGTAAGGAGCAGATTCAGGGAGAGTTATGAAGTGTGCGTCTGTCATGTCTCCACCACTGAGGCACTGTGATGTTGAATGCACCCTCAAGGTGCTGGGAACTCAATGACAAGTGGCTTCAGGAAAGACTGCAGCCATTTTCCTTGACCCTCCCTTTGTAAAAGTTAACCACAACAGCCTTGATTGAACAACTATGAGTCATAACTCATACAAATGGATTATTAAACATTATGTGATTGCACAGAACACCTGTCGTCTTGGGAAAAGATTACAAAGAGGAGATTTATATTAAACTTCAGGAGATGAAGGTTTTCTGTGTGAAAATGATCTGATGCCTTACAGCTCAAACCCACATTATATAAAAAGTGATATTGTTAACTGCTTATATCACTAGAGGTCCAACCACACTAGATACCAAAATGTCTATCAGAAGCAAAAATAAAAATATTGTAAACAATCTTCATATCTAAACCTTCCATGCCCCCAAGGAAGAAGGCCACATAACATAGCCAGACCACAACGGGACACAAAAACCAGAAAGAAACAAAGGCACAAAGAGAGAGCGTAGGCACTAGGCAGCAGTACCCGGCGAAGGCCCGTTAATGAGGGCCCCTCATAACGTCGGGGGACCCTGTGAAATACGGTCGTGCCTTTTGCTCTTCTGCTCAGGGAGGTGGGGTCAGGGGGGCAGGACACCTACGGGTCATGATGTATGACACTGCGCTGTGTGTCAGGCACCTCTGCCAGAGCTGAATGCCAGGGAAGCCATTACAGTGTGGTGGGGGCACGGCGGCCATTTGCAGCCCTACCAAATTGTGTGCGTGTACAGGGGGAGCACAGACTTTTGTGATCGACATCCGCAGACTTAGTGATGGACTGCAGATGATTTCAAACATGCTCAAGAACTTTATGAGGTAAAACCTAAATTCTTTGCGGAAAAGTGGCGCATTAATGCCTGAAACCTCTCGAGGATCACGACAGCACCAGGAGGTCCACCCCCCCACCCCCCATTCCTCAACCCCTCCCAGTGCCTTCATTATTTATGGGACACCTTAAACAGAGACGACGTTAACGCTCACATCGAGCCACGATGTCTGCTGTCTAACAGTTCACGCTTCCATCCTGATTTAACTCACAGCTAAATGTGAAGGGGTGGGAGAAAATTCATGCAAACATTGCCACGAGTTGTGACAGCAACCAACTTGTGAGCGCTCGTTGCCAGAGAGGACTCTAACAGTATGCATCCTTCTCTTGCTACTTGATACCTGAAATTAAAAAGCAATTATTTTTAAACATGCACATTGTGCCAGGCACCCTTTCATACGCACTAAAGCCCCATCTTATCACACATGCACACATTTAGGCTACTGCACGAGCACCCATAGCAACAAACCATCTCTCACACAGACACACACAAAAAAATAGATACAACGAACAATCAGAGATACAAACAAATCAACACGTCCTTAGCTGTAGTTCCATAATGATTTCTCTTCCTCATCCTCATCCTCATCCTCATCCTCATCGCTCAAGCCAGTGAAATATAGAATGATTTGGAGCACCATCCTGATGGAAAGGCGTTTCATTGCTCTCGTAAACACTGCTGCTGCTCTCTATTATGATGTTTCTTTAAGACGGTCAAGCTCTTTCGCCTTTGAGCAGTTGAACATAATTGTGTGTGATTTAGGTACAACCTTGGTTTATGTTGAAGTGCTTTAAGAGCACAATGAAGCTTGAATCTAATATGACTCGAGGATTGCTGGAGGAATATCAATCTCAGATGGTAGGTACATAATAATCAGATTCATCCATGGACATTGAGGGGTAAAATCCTAGAAAAGGACACTGCCTATAATTTACTAACAAAGGATGAACAAGGCCGCCGCAAGGCGAGCACTGAAATTAAATACGGCCGGTGAGTCTATCTGCCATATTTCCCTCCTTGCAGTTGGTCAGACAGCTAGAACATAGACCTATATCATGAAGCAGCACACACAGGCTTTTCTCCCTCACACCCCATAACAAAGAAACAAACAAACACACCTAATGAGAGACACATGCGCACCACAGCCTCTCAGTCACTCCCTGCCCTTGGTGTTTGATTTAGCGGGGGTACTCCAGGGCCTTGGGTGCGGGAGCACTGTCGCTGGAGCCTTCCTGAGGTCTGCTTCTCCGTTGCTAGCCTCAGCCCAGCACCCGGGCTCTGATTGGCTGAGCTTTGACAACAAGCCGATGAATGATTGGACGGCGGCTTTAATAGATGCAACGTCACGCCGATATGGGCTTGGGGCTGTGCTGCGATCTGTGACCAGCGTATTAGGAAGGTTTTTTAAACAGCATGCGTGTGTGCAGTGTACCGTTTTGCTGTTGGCAAAAACACAGAAACATTTGCTTTAGAATACGTCCATGCAGAAAAAAAAGGATGCATTGCTTAGATGGAAACATCGTAAATTAGGTTTAAAATAACCCTTGAACAATGTAAAATGAGATTCTGATTAACACCTTGATATAATGTAGCCGTTCATCATTACACCTTATTCAGTTCTGATGACTAGGTTTTGTTCTCTTTTTTTTTTTTTATAAAACAGTATGTTCATGCTATTCAACATAGAATCTTAACTGATTTGCAGTTTAATTACCTCTCTGTATCAAATGATTGCTCTTCTTCAGGCAAGGCTGGCTAATTGGAAGATTTATCAAGTGGCTATTGGCAATGACTCGCGATTTAGGCCACCCACTGACCCTGCTTGGCATGTCACACAGTGGAGGAAGAAATGGAAATGCCTTCCTTGGTCTTTTGGGAAAGAGATATTGGAAGATAATAATTCTTGAGAGAAATAATTCAAATAGATTTGCACACACTCTTGCTGCATGACTAGAGAGCCAGATAGTTTGTGGTAAAACCCAGTTACATACATTGACACTTGAAATTTACAAAGCCCCTGCTGTTATGGCGTCTATTATGTCAAGCCATCCCATTGTTCCAGCCATAATAGATCTGGCCCAGTATGGAAATGCGGTTCTAAATTTGGATTTGGATGTGGTAGTTGCATCCTTTGAACAGGAATTATTGAAATGGATGGATATATTATGGGCTCCCCCCACCGTCCCCCCCAACTGAAGAGTGAAGGGATTTAGCATGAGCCATGAATCTCACATGATGTTTAGAATTTTCGATGATAGAGAAAGAACAGGAAATGTCAGGCAGGATCTGAGACTACTATCTATTAGTTCAGCCAGCCCCTCCCCTGGTGTTCTCTTTTCCCATCCGGTAGGTTGTGCGTCCTGGCACTTAATGTATGCACTTATTGTACACACTTAATCGACATTGCACTTATTCATAGTACTTAATTGTGTAGCGTCTGCTGTAGCTGCTATCATTGCTGTACACAGGGAATGGGTTAGCCTAGCTATTGTTAGCACTTGGTTCTATGAACATCTTTACTGTACTGACACTGACAGCGATATATTGTTTCACTTCTTATGACAAATGTACTTATTGTAAGTTCCTTTGGATAAAAGCGGCTGCTAAATACCCTTAATGTAAATGTAAAATTACAAAATCACCTTGAAAAGAAATGAAGGTAACAATTTAACAAACGCATGCAATCTCGTAACTTTACAATGAAAATAATAACTCTGAGAAAGGCAGCTGTGGGTTGTCAAGGGGACAAAACAACATGCCTGCAGACAAAGAGTAGAGCTGAAGCCTGCATGAGTACTGTGTGTATGTGTGTGTGTGCGTGTGTGTGTGTTTGTGTGTGTGTCTGTTTGTGTGTGTGTATTCATGTGGGCTACGGGATGATGTGATGGTGGCCGATGCATAATTCCTGGAGGCAGGAAAGCCCATGTGCCTGACCTTTGCTGATCCTGTCTCCACTGAGCCTTTGGAACAGCAAAGGCCGGCCCTGCTGACTCAGAGTGGAATAGAGACGAGTTCACTGCGTCACAACAGCGCTGACCTGGGTATAAAGCCCGGACTCATTTGCATCTCATTTAGTGTGGAGAGGGCAGTTTCCTGAGAATTGACCTTTGTGTGTGTGTACTTTGGGATTCGATGGTAACCATGAAACACAAAACAATGTGTGAAGGGCCGGCCAATGTCGTGGCTGTTCAAGAGGGACATAGCCTCGTTCCCAGGTGTTCTCTACTCACGATGGAAGGCCTGGGACAGGGGGCTCCAAATGTCAGCTATTTGCCAGAGGGAAGGATTTCCACTCACGCTTCACAGAGCGCTGTCTATTTCGGTTACACGCGTTTAACGGCAAGAGAAGGAGACGAAATTCTGATGATATTTATTCCCCTTATTTTCGTTGTTGTTGTTGTTGTTGTTGTTGTTGTTATTGTTGTTATTGTTGTTGTTCTCATCACATTCTTATTCTACTCACTACAGAGAGTGTTAACGGCCATAAACAGCTCATGGGATAAGAGAACGGAAATGGACGCTACAACTCATGACCCTCTATCAGCCTAAGGGTGACGTAATGTTAGTCATGGGCCCCAGCATGTAAACACCGCTGGCTGAACGTCTGACAACCACCACGGCTCGCTATAGGACATCATACGGCCAAGAGGCATTACGTTGACAGACTGTGCCCCTCGCTGAGGCATCTGTTCGTTCTGTGGCAGGAAGGAAGCGGTTGGACGGGTGGGTGGCGGGGAACATCTGTCGCCACCAGGTGTGATTGGCGCGGGCCGCGGGTTGATCTGGGGACACGCTGGACCCCGTACAACAATGCACTCGCTCTGAGGAGAAGTCAGACTCAAAGTCGAACTCAGACGGCTCCAGAACTTGGGAGGTGGATCGGGGCTGCCCAGCAATTTAATTAAGTGTGGCGCTTCAGATTGGCTGCAGCTTAACCCTAAGGCAGGTACGCGGCAAGGAAAGAGGTGTGAATGAAGCGATGTGAGGTTCCATCCCCCCGAGTCGTACTCACTCTCGCTCTCTGAACCCAACCTCCTCCGAGCTTTCCCTCCACCGATTCTTTCTGATCCTTCCCTTTTTCGCTCATAGCATCTTCTTTCCCAGAAACCCTTACACCTACACCAACTCATGCTCGCCCTCTCTCTCTCTCTCTCTCTCTCTCTCTCTCTCTCTCTCTCTCTCTCTCTCTCTCTCTCTCTCTCTCTCTCTCTCTCTCTCTCTCTCTCTCTCTCTCTCTCTCTCTCTCTCTCTCTCTCTCTCTCTCTCTCTCTTCCATGCTTCATTTTTTGGCCGGTGGACAGCTTGGCACGAGCGCATTGGTTCCGGTACCCTTTAGCATTCGGCAGACCTGGCATCAGCAAGCACATTCCACAGCCCCAGTGAAACTCAGTGAGCACGTTCATTAGCCGCTCAGCTGGGAGCTCTGAAGCAGACGTATAGTCTGGTACTACAGTATGGTGTAATTACACTGCTCAGACCAACCGTTGGCAGAACGGAAACCTGCCCAGATAAGTTGTTTAGCCAATCAAGGCTGAATAAATGCAGAATCGGTTGATCTGGAATCCATCATGTCTCTTGAAGTTTGAATTTGAAAAACAATACTTAGGATGGAGACGGCAGCCAGAGACAGAGTGCTGTGGTGGGACAGTTTGTCTGGGGCTCCAAATGAAGAGTGATAGAAGGGGGGAGGGGAGAGGACAGGAGGGGGGGACATGGCCAGAATATAACAGAACCTTGAGGAGGTCTCCAAGCACCTGTCAATCAATCAACCGTCCACCTGACTCCCGACAAGTGTTGACCCTTTGGGATGTCTTTTGACCTAGGGACTATTTCAGCTGGTGTTTTTGAGGCCAATTATAGCAGCTGTCCAACAACAAGACTTTTGGTCTTAGTCTGAAAACAATTAATTATGGTTTGATTCTCTGGCGGGACTCTAAATGTTTTCAAAACGGTTAAAGCCAAATTAATGACATTTTAATGATATGAAGCCAATCCCCTTGGACACAACATGAACACAAAAATCTCTACATTCAGTATCTAACCCTTCTTTTTATATGATGCATATGGCATAACAGCCAGAAGGCATGTTTGAATCTGCCAAATCTGCTCAATGACACCAGAAGGGCAAACTGCAACAACATTTTGAATTGTGTTTTTTTTTGGGCAGAATAAATCAAAGAAAGACGCAGGGACAGAGAGGGGGAGAGGGAGAGAGATAGAGGGGAAGCGATAGAGAGAGGCATAGAGGAAGACGAGGAAAGACACACCGAAAAAGAGGGTGAACTTCAAGGGTGAAAAATTGTCAATTTAAGCTTAAGGACAGAGAGAGTAACAAAAAGGACAAATAAAGTGACTGAAAAAGAAAGATAGAAACCTAGCTAAGAAAGACAGAGAGAGAGAGAGAGAGAGAGAGAGAGAGAGAGAGAGAGAGAGAGAGAGAGAGAGAGAGAGAGAGAGAGAGAGAGAGAG
>NC_044058.1:14670396-14685396 GCF_902167405.1 Gadus morhua
TGACATAAGAAACAGTCAAACAGAACGTCAAACAAATTCAATGACAATCCAAAAACAATATGCTCAAGATAAATGTTTTGATTTCAGCTGATTAGGATGATAAAAACCCAATAATATTAAAGATGAGTAACACATTCCAACATCATTTCTGGTAACTGTTGCATAAGCAGAATGAACCACTCCGGGGCATTCCCGTTATTAGGATAGAATGGACTTCCTTATTGGAAAGTAATGACGTTTGGCTTCGCCTCGGCCGCATCAATGACCCTGTTAATAATTTTCCAATAAGGGACACCCCTTTATACCTTGTCGTGGAATATTACTTACTCGCATAATCATGTCCACTTCATGAGCCGCCTTCTGCAGGGTGTGGAATGAGCAAATTCTAGAGCGTGTGTACCCACATAACTTCTAGCTTTTAAGAAAACATACGGTATAATAAAAGGGAGGGGAGCCTTCTACTTACTGAACCTTAATCTTCACTGACAAGAATGGAGTAAACATAATAACTTATATTACAGTCCCTGTAAAGTCAATACATCTATGGCGTGGACATGAATTTATCATCTCAGCTATATTGACTGTACATTTGTAGTTTGTTTTAAATTCAATATTTTTAAACATTGATGAGCATTGACAAGAATGAATAATAGCAGTGCAACAGGAGCATATCCTCCCATTCCCTCCTTTAGACAGACACACATCATCCTCTCTTCCCACCCACACACACACACACACACACACACACACACACACACACACACACACACACACACACACACACACACACACACACACACACACACACACACACACACACACACACACACACACGCAGAGCAGCATGTTGCTGCCCTGGGTATCTGTGGTTAAAGCAATAGGGAGAGACCAATGCAGCTGGCACACATGTGACCTTGACAGTGTTGACAAACGCGACATCCTGCACACACACAAACACACACACACACACACACACACACACACACACACACACACACACACACACACACACACACACACACCCAACACACACCCAACCACATGATCACACCAAGCCGCAAACAACTCACCCAGGCACACGCACACAGACACAACCAGGAACACAAACATGCGCACAAAGTCATGCACAGTCATGAGCAAACACACACATCTCACAACAAAGGAAATAGCCTG
Source organism: Gadus morhua (assembly GCF_902167405.1). NCBI lineage: Eukaryota > Metazoa > Chordata > Actinopteri > Gadiformes > Gadidae > Gadus > Gadus morhua. The sequence goes on from NC_044058.1 coordinate 14,671,570, forward strand.
AAGCTCATATCTCTGGCATCATGTCTGTGTGGTATGTACTTAATGTTGACACACAAATGTCTGTACACACCTTGGTTCAATGCTTAATTAATGCATGATAATCAAGATACAGAATCCACTTGTTAAATAATTCAGCGTTTCCATCACCCGGCCTGTTCCACGGAGCACGGAGCGCATGCAGTCGTCATTGCAGCCCCGAATCCCGATTTGTTTCCATTCATGCATTATCGCAAAGCACACATGCACGAACCCATGTCTATGCACACACCTTCCTCTTTGTGAGTCCAATCAATGAACCTTGGGTTAGCGGATGGTGGGGCCGCGTGGTCAGCTGATGAAGTGCGCCCATGCCGGTGGGCATGTTATTGTTAAAACGCATGTGCAGTTGTGTGTGCAGTTGTTTGCTTTAGGGTGTGCGTATATTTGCACTAGATGCATGTGATTCAACCAGGCACACATGTGACTGCATGTTCAGCTGAGATATTCCATACTCTATAACGTATTTACAACACAATGGACTATGAGCATACTTATGGAGGCAATTAACATTTTTAATGATGGATGCGATGCCATTCATGCAAAAGCTATGTTAAGCTATGCCAATATTGGGCATAGCAATTATAAGAAACCACTAGCTTCCATAAATCGAAAAAAAAAAATCAAATCAAAAATGAAGCGTGGCAGATTGGATTAGAAGGAAGAGGTCATTCCTCCTGAAAGTCAAAGGGCAATGCTGTGCACTGTTGAAAACAAACTCAGACATCCACAACAACAACAGGAACAGAAGCTACTCCCACATGACCTTGTCTCTTCTAACCCCTCCCGCCCCTCTCTCCCTCTCTCCCTCTCTCCCTCTCTCCCTCTCTCTCTCTCTCTCTCTCTCTCTCTCTCTCTCTCTCTCTCTCTCTCTCTCTCTCTCTCTCTCTCTCTCTCTCCTCCTGTTCCTCCCTACATTTATCTTCCGGATATGATACAAAATGTCATAGAAGGCAGTCAATCTAGACAACCTGAAGGCTGCCGATGCCTGACTGCCAAATCCACGTCCCTCCCTTGATCAGTGGTCAAGATTAGACTCACATTATATTGCTATGCAAAGGTGATGAGAGAGGGAGAAAGAGAGAGAGAGGTAGAAGGAGAGGGAGAGAGACAGAGAACGAGAGAACGAGAGAACGAGAGAACGAGAGCGAGCGAGCGAGCGAGCGAGCGAGCGAGCGAGAGAGAGAGAGAGAGAGAGAGAGAGAGAGAGAGAGAGAGAGAGAGAGAGAGAGAGAGTGCGAGAGAGAGAGAGAGTGGGTATTTTCAGAGTGACTTTGAAAACACTCCAGATGCTAACATTACAGCAGCACGAATGATGAGAGAATAAACGGTCAATAAACTGACTCATCCCACTGGACTTTAACCACTTGCACATCCTTGCTTTGTACATAATGACTATACTATTGCACATATGCTCCACACTGTAAATACAGTGTATGTACACTGTAATCCTTACTTTATCTTTATTTAATCTTACTAATCTTTACTTTGATATATTTTACACAGGACTTTGTATACACTCTTAGTATTCCATGTTTGACTTTTTAGATGTATTAAGCATTAAATATTCTACCTTTTGATGTGTATATTTATTTTGTATTTTATTTTTCACATTTTGACCTAATTCATATTTATCTATTGGCCTAATACTCCCTACTAAGAAAAAAGCTTCAGAATTAGTTCAACTCATCCTTGACATGCAGCAAATCCATTATGATTTCTAATGGGAAAATATCAACATTGTACAACATTGTGCTGATCCAAGACTCAATGTGGGTAAATATTGTGTCAACAAAACCGAAAGTGGCATCGAATTATTGGACTTATGTTCTTTCATCATGTGCACTGAGACCTCTCCTCTATCACCAAAACATTTCTGTGACACTTACGTATGTATTGTATGACGGTAATAACAGAACTGCTGTCATCAAGCACCGACCCTGGCTGACTTATTTTTCTTCGAATTACTCCTATGAGAGACTGGTCCAAAGTGGAAAAGGACATCACGTCACGCCTTCTGTTTACCTGCTTGTCCAAACAACACATCTCCAGCTCACCAGTTTGTTTTGCTCCACCAATCCGTACTAATCTCCTCAAATCCCTTCGTCCTGATCTAGGGGGAATACACAGCGCTGCTGTCCACTGACTGATTGTCTGTTCGGAAATCAAAGCTTTTCACTTGTTTGGTGGCCATTTCTAATCAAGATCGATAGGGAGCAGTTCTTCTTTTATTTGTATACTGGCCCAGCTCTGTCTCTATGGGGAAATAGGGTGTGTGTAGGTAAACCAGAGAACGCTCCCAGGCATCTGAAGAAGTATCAGACTCAACCCTGTTTCAAAGCACACAGAACATCTTGCCCCAAAAGCTTTGGTATTTGTTTGGCTTTGATTTACTTTCCTGCGTAACAAATGGCCATATCAAACCCTTCTGGCGGTTACATTTTTGCGTTGCTGTTGATTTAAAAGACCTCCATTGAAGAACAGACGGCTTCTCTCCTTATGGTAGCTGGCCTTTTGGAATAAAACCCAATTAAAGTGCTGCAGCAACATGCTCTAAAACACCCACCACATGAAATAACAGACTGGTGGGGGGAGGCATGAAAGGGGAAGGGGGGTAGGGCAGAGGTGGGGGCAAGTCATGTGACCTCGTCCTCATTAGTAGAGTGGGCCAGTGTGCTAATTTATCAACTCAATATCACCTAAAGAGCGAGAGAGACGGAGACAGAGGGATGGAGATTGAGAAGGTATAGAGAGAGGGACAGAACTGTAGAGCGAGATGGAGGGAGAGAGACAGAGGGGTAGAGCGAGACAGGAGTGTGAGACAGAGAGGGAGGGAGAAACCGAGAGGGAGGGTGAGACAGAGAGGGATGGAGAGGGATTGTGAGGGTTTGGGGGAGAGTGAGGCTTTAGCTGGGCAAGCGGATTTGAGCCATCTCTAAGAGAAGCCTAAAGGCTGCGGGAGAAAGTGTGTGAGTGTGTTCTTTTCTGTGTGTGTGTGTGTGAGTGTGTGAGGGGAGGGGCCGGGGAGGTTTTAAAATAGAGGCCTAGTCACCAGAACAGCAGACATCCAGAGAATGAGAGACAGGCAGGCGAATGAACGACGGGAGCCAGGACAGGCCACAGTATGTAGACCATGACGTAACCCACCCCTCCCGGCAATGCCACACACGGACTGCATGCTTTATTTTGTGTTCACCTGTACTGTGTACTGTGTGCGTGCGTGCGTGCGTGTGCGTGTGTATGTGTGTGTGTGTGTGTGTGTGTGTGTGTGTGTGTGTGTGCTCTTGTGTGTGGTCTTGTGCCGGTCCAAGCTGGTAAAAAGCACGAGGGCTCCTGGTGGCAGTGATGCGCCACACTCAGCCATCTGGTGATGAGTCACTATCTCTCTCTCTCTCTCTCTCTCTCTCTCTCTCTCTCTCTCTCTCTCTCTCTCTCTCTCTCTCTCTCTCTCTCTCTCTCTCTCTCTCTCTCTCTCTCTCTCTCTCTCTCTCTCTCTCTCTCTCTCTCTCTCTCTCTCTCTTAACTCTCTCCTTTCCCTGAGCCTGAGCCTATACTATGTCTGTGGGGCTGTGTGCAATATGTGTGTGTGTGTGTGTGGGAGGGAGGGGGGGGGGGGGGGGGGGGGGGGGGGTATATGTGTATGTGTATGGGTGCGTGTGTGTTTGTGCGTGTGTGAGTGTGTGCGTGTGCATGCGTCTGTGTGGCCCTTATAGTGCATTAGCACCCTGTTTAATGTTGTGGGGGTTCCAGAGGAGTGGATGGGAGCTGAAGGCTTCCTCTGTGGTGCCGGTCTGCCACGTGGGGATGAGAGACCAGCTCTTGGAAACCCATTTCCTTCCACCAGGTTATGACTCTGTGGTATTTAGAGCTAATGTGCGTCTGTGTGTCATGGGGGGGGGGGTTGATATTACAGGAGGGCACCACTGTGTTGCGTTACACGGCCTGCAGTGAAAGGAGGATGGCAGGAGGGAAAATGCTAACTCATAGGGCATATGCTAATTTGGGTTTTCTGTCAAAATGATACGACCCTCCAAAATTACCGGTCTTGCCACTGCTGGAGGGGGAAATTCAGATGAGTTCATGGAAATGTCCAGGGGAGTGTGGGGGAACACCAGGAGAGTGTGTGGGGATGAAGATCTGGGAAGGGGAAAGGGGTTATCGGCCACACTCACCCTAATCTCCCCAGTAAGGAGTCAGGCTGCCTGCCTGACTCCTTTTAATGAGCCGGGAGTACATACTGCCTCCTAGGATTGTATTCTGCCTCCTCGCAGTGTATGCTGCCTCCTAGGAGTGTATGCTGTGTCCTAGGAATGTATGCTGTGTCGTAGGAGTGTATGCTGTGTCCTAGGAGTGTATGCTGTGTCCTAGGAGTGTGTGCTGCCTCCTAGACACAGAGAGCTGAACTAACAGCTCTGCCTCTGTGTGACTGTTTCTTCTCCTCCGGGCAGGAACTGACCTAAATCTCCTCTCCTCCCCTCCTTTCCCCTCTCCCCTCCCCTACTCCTCGGACTCAAAACTAAATCTGCACCCTTGGCTGAGGCAGCGCTCCGCTCCTCGCTGCCGTCACAGCACCCAACACCACACTTGGTGGGGAGAGAGTGGTTCAGCAGACATACTGTAGCTATGCTGCCCCCTATCCACCACAACAACACAGCCTTATTTCACTCTATAACACTGCATACAGGCTACACACGGCAGCAGGCCTGGCACAGCCTTGAGCCTATAACAAATAAGTCTTAATGTGTTTTCTCTGAGGGAGATTCTGAAGAAAATATCCTTGGGATAGAATACGCCACACCAGTTTAACTCACGTATCCGCAATTTCGTAGTAGGAAGGCATTCACTAGCACGTGGTTTAATTGATTTTGACACATTTGCAATTCTTTTTTTTTTCGTTAGTGTTGTCATTTTTTCCGAACAAGCTACCGTACCTTCTTATAACTCAGAATTATTTGACTTATTTGACATAAACAATCAATTTAAAAAAATTATGGGTTGATTTCGAAACATCAGTCAACACAGCAACTACCAAGTGAGAAATATTGTTTTCCGAAGGGCTAATATTAGCCTATTTATTGATGTGAAATAATTTATGAGAGACTTGTTTAGCCCTTTGAATGAAGAATGGTTGTAGTCATTGTCGAATGAATAGCCTTGATGGATTGTTGATCAAAATAAAGTTACCAAGGGTTTTTCTCACCTCACACATTACCTTAAATTCCCTTAAATAACCCTAATCCTTATAATAAGATCACAATACCGTGTGTCTGTCTCCCCGTTATCTCCTTGTGGTTTAATAGGGTTGAAGACAACAAGATTTCCTTGAAGTCAAGCAGCAAACACCAATGCTATTGATCTCCTTAAAGTGAAGGTGGACGTGGAACCTCACTAATCAATAAACCCATGTCAGCTTTTTTTTTAGGGGGGGGGGCACTCTCACAGCATTAAGTTGTCTGTTATAGTAAAGAGCCTGAAGAGAACCAGGGGGGGGACAAATAAAAGAGTCCGGGGTCTCATGAAAACAGCCCTCTGCAAGTCTTCCTAATACCTCCTAATAAAAGGCCTGGCAAGGGATCATTTCGATTGCCTTAGCTGCTGGGCCGCACTTTGTCAAAGAAACAGCAATTCAGGGTATTAAGTAGCCGTAAAGTACAACACCATAAACATGAAGTACAGCTCCTGTTTATCAGAACAACAACACCCTTCTTCCACCAGTAAGGCAGGTCCAAATTTTATGGTTCTCCCATGCCATTCTCAACAACCAGAAAGCGATGTTTGATTTTGCATTTGATCACATCAATCTTGCATTCTAAGCTCTCACACATTAAATTCACTGTCATTCACTGTCCCCCTGCTTTCCTTTATTTATCATCGATGTCTCTCTCCATCTCTCAACTGTCTCTGTTTTCCCCTCAATTTTATCTCTCTCTCTCTCTCTCTCTCTCTCTCTCTCTCTCGCCAGTGAAACAGCAGGGGTGAAGAGATGGACAGGGTCAGTGTGAAGGACAGGAGGGGGCGGCGCTGGGAGGGGGTGGTGGTAGATGTGAGGCAGAGAACACAAAATAAAGTGGACGTACCACAGCTAAAAGGTGTTACACAATTGTTGTCCATTGTAGAGGGTTATTCTTCAGAAAGGACATTCATCTTGTCAGATTCAAAATGATTTACCTGAATACAAAAGGCTTGATTCATGGTGCTGGTGTGTGTTTGTGTGTTTGTGTTTGTGTTTGTGTGTGTGTGTGTGTGTGTGTGTGTGTGTGTGTGTGTGTGTGTGTGGGTGTGTGTGTGTGTGTGTGTGTGGTGTTTGGGTGTGTGCGTGGTGTGTGGGTGTGTGGTGTGTGTGTGTGTGTGTGTGTGTGGGGTGTGGGTGTGTGTATAAAGCAAATGGTGTATTAATCTATATAGTTATCTGAGAAATGATTCCAAGTGCATTTTAAGATACATATGCAACTAAAAGTAACAACCTATCGTAACTGAGGTTGGAGTTGTTGAACTGTTAACAGTATCTCAATATAACGTGTGTGAGTTCACACACTTCACAATCTGTAAGGCTTCCCCCAACATCACAGATGACGGAAGTGTTACTTTCTTGTTTTTTCACACATGCACACATACATGCAAACACACGTGCACATACGAGACTCTCTAAATCGACGCCACCTCGACCTGGGCGGGACTTTACGTCCTACGTCACTCGCTATGGGTGTGCATGTGTGCGCGTAGCCGTTTGTCTCAGGGATCTGTGCACAAACTCCCTTGCACTACAGGATTACGAGCGTCAGTGTCGTACGCGATGGAGGGTGTTGATAGGCTATATTTCTACAAATGACATGACGAAACAACACGAACTAAGCTAACATTAGACTATAGCCATACCAGATAACGCCATACCAGCTAACCCTAACTATTTCTATTAAACTCTGAACCACTTTGCAACAGGCAACTGTGTGTTGGTGTGTCTTATTGCTTCCCACGTCTGCGTCTGCATCTTTCCCACTCCTGGCTAATAGTTTCAGCTTTTGTACTGTATATCAGAAATGATCGCCCTGTACCACACTGCTGACTTGTTGATGTTTTGTGAGCACTCAGGCATTTCTCTAGGTATCTTAAGTTTCCTACTGGAGTCATCAAAACTTTGAACTTTGTTATTGTAAGAAATATTGTGTTGCAAAAACACTTTGTGTCTTACCCTTACCGTTACCCTAACCTTAACCCCAGTAACATTTCTTCATCATAAACTACAAGTTACGCAAAATGGCATACAAACATCCAGTCCAATATGAAAGAAAAAAGCTAGCTTCATTAAGGAATCGAACCCCTTATCCCCGCGTCAATGAGTTGTTCTCTGACCACTAACCCATCAGGTCTTAGTTCAAGAGTTAACCACTTGACAATCTTCAAACTTCGGTTGCCTAGAAATTGTAAAGACAGTGATGTGTGTACATTGTGCGAGTATCCGTCACTCACGATGTTTGTGCAGTCCAAAATGAAAGAAAAAACCTTGCATCACTAGGGAATCGAACCCCCAATCATCAGTCTTTAAACGTTGGTCGTTGGTAACTGTAAACAAAGAGATCGCATTTTGTTTAACTGCTAACTAACAAACGGGTTTATGCGTTCACTGAACAATGATTATGGAAATAAAAGACCACTTTTCCATCAGAAAAATCATCAGAACCGTTATTACCAACCCATAGACACTAAAAGCCAAAACCTTTCTCACATGCATACCCATCGCGAGTGACGGCTACGCGCACACTTGCACACCCATAGCGAGTGACGTAGGACGTAAAGTCCCGCCCCGCACATACACACAGACACAGACACAGACACAGACACAGACACAGACACAGACACAGACACAAACACACACACACACACACACACACACACACACACACACACACACACACACACACACACACACACACACACACACACACACACACACACACACAGTGGGTGTATCCTCTCAGGTACACTTTGGGATTAATCTTCATTAGCAACAGAATTCACTGAATAATTCACAATCAATTAATTTGGAAAAGTCAGTCAAAGATAACCCCCCAGCACTCCCACTCTCTCTCTCCAACACATACGCACACATGCATCGATGAATTATTGATTAAATAAAGCCTCAGTTCATAACCTGGAAAACGGACAGGATATTTAATAAAAAAAATGAATACATATTAATTTTCCTCTGTTTAATATTAAAGTAAAATGACTTTTTAAATTGAAATAGATGTCTTAAGGAAGCCTGTGGATATCAAACACAGGGGAGACATATGTGGAGGTCTTATTCCTCATTCAACACAAGATCAAACATCACACACAGCTCTGATTCCAATTCGGAGGTTTTGTGCGTGATAACAGCAGAGTGTCAAAATATCAAAAACAAACAAAGGTGGTTCCGACGGTGACCGAGACACAATGCAGGAAGTTCAACGGGTGTACAGAATCAGTGACAACCGCGGCACACACGCTCAAACACCCAAGTGAACTTGTCTTGTGGCCCCGTCTTGAGAAACAAGTCCTTGTTTTAAACTGTGATGCTGAATGTGGTGCCGTGGAGTGTGTACATTTGCAAAGTGTAGGAGAAAATGTATTCCACCCCTTGGCGCTTTCCTCTGAATTATAAATGTGCTGGAGTGAATGCAATGCGTTCTGCCTGGCTAAATGACCTTTCCTAATAGATGTGGCCGAAGTGTCCTTGGGCCTGAGTTATGCAACTAGAATAACTATAATGTATACTGAATGTTGGATTCCAAATGTCAAACTAAACAATGATTACAGGGCTGGACAGAGACCGTCCCTTTGCTTGCATTGTTTAGGCTCTAATGGAGAGCCACACTGATTAGCCCCATTTCAGTAAAACATGACCCTTGTGTGGTCCTCTGCCTGCAAATGAGACAATGTGGTTCTACGTGAATCTGACCTTAATTTGTCTACCTCTTTAAAAATTGTAAAAGCAAAGTTAGCAATAGAGTACATTATGCTGTCCATTAAAGTGAGATCACAGCAGGGTACGTTAAAGGAGTTCATTTAAAAGGAAATAAATCCTAACGGACAAAAAAGCTGCCCAACGACAGAACCTGTTTCTGTGTAAACCACAGTTATCAGCGGCTGCCGGGGCGGCCACACCGGGAAAAGTGCAAGGGGCGGCGCACAAAGTTTATTGGCTTAAAATAATTGCTCTTGCTCAAAGCTGATTCTCCAAATCACATTAGAGACTCTCCTCCCCTTCCGTCACATCAAACTAGGCCGGCAGGGCCTGCCGTTGTCATGCGTCACCTTCCATAAGGGCACATGACAACGCGAGGCCACCCCTTGGCACGCTGTCTGGTGATCAAGCGATTGCTAGTTGCAGCATGCAGGAAAGCGGGGAGAATGGCCGAAATTATAGATTCGGACGTCAGGCTGCCACAAAACACACACACACACACACACAGTCAGTCAACCCATTTGTTCAGCACTTAGATGACTGTCACAATAAGGATGTTATCCTTCATCAGAACGTATCCAGCTGAGCCTGCCTGTGCATGGTTTCTCTGGCTTCGCTGACAATGCCCTCGTCTCTGTGTATCGCGCTGCACTGTTCGGAGCGGCACCTGTGAATGCCTCTCTGTTGCCTTATCGAGAACACAGCTCAATACTTTTACCCCTGTCCTCCGTTTGAAATAGGACCGTGAGATCCCTGTAGTTTATATGGGTTTGTTTTACGTGCATTCATCAGAGGACGTCCTCGTGAGGGGCATCCATCGGGGCTTTGCCGTTTAAAAACATTCCCTCGTTCGAGGTCCTCTGCGTGGAATCATTCTGAGGACATTGTCACACTCGATAACGCTCAAAAAGGGCCAGCTAACAGCTCAGGGGTAACACACACACACACACATCACGCATGTTTGGCCTTGTTCGGAAAGTATAGTGCCCCTTTAATGGCAACCATAATAAGAAGCTCGCCCGGTTTCACAACACCGCATTTACCGTCTGCTTTCGGCACTCCGCCACAGGGACGGGGAGAGAACGCCGGTTATCAGATCTTGTTAGCACCGCTGTCAACTTAAGCCGAAGACCCACTGGGGGGGTCCAGAGAAAAACCCCGTGGTGGACAGCGCTGTGTGAAAAGATTTACCTTCTATGACAAAGTCGGTCATGGAACACAGCCTGATTGTGTAGCTGTTACACTTTCAGTTAGAATCCCTTAGTTGGACTAGATGCAACTAGCTTTCTAACTTTTGCTATATTGACGAATGTACTAAGAGGTTGCATTTGTATTTTCCTCTTTCTTGTATTATACATGAATTTGAGTTGATGGCAATGCTTGTGATACAACAGCGGCTTAATCCCAATAACTAAAAAAATATCAATAATCATGATTATGTTGTGATGAAAAATAGATACAGATAATGAATGAGTGTGAAGAAGTTCCAAACAACAGCCAATCTGGCCTGTCCTCTTTACCAGCATTGTTAACTGACATAGAGCATCAAAGTGAAATTAATCAATACGTTACTTATTACTGTGGTGATTGCATCGGTGTTTGAGTGGCCAAGATCCCTCAGAGGCGGTCAAACAAACACAAGCACCAGCAAGGTGCTGTCCTTCGGCCAAAACATGCATCTGCACAAGCCAATGGTTGAAAGGATTGGGTAAGCAAGCGAAGCCATCACATTGACAATTTAAATTGTTGCTCAACTGGGCCTCCTAACCAATGCGGTAATTGCTGTCCATGTGCTTTATAATGGGAACATGTTAGGGTGAACATGCGTCCCTGTTTTCCAGGGACAATTCCTGTTTTCCAGGAGCAGTTCCTGTTTCTGGAAGTGTATTCCTAGCTGGAGCAGCTCCTGGAAATGTACCTATTTAAAAAGAAAACTTTTAAAAAATGTATTAAAACATTTTTAAATGGAAAAGGTTCTAGCTCATGAATACTAATTAAGAGACAGTTGGTAATTAGTCTCATGTCTATCTAATAGGCTGTGAATCAACCATACAGGGGTCTATCTATCGATTTTATATCATAATCTGTCACGACCAATCATATACAATAGGCAGCAATCAATGCAATGTAGAACGATAATTTCAGTGTCTTCTCAGGATCCAACTTGGCCTTGTTTTTGGCTGGTTTACCAAAGCTCATCACATCATAGTGAACCATTATGCATGTACGGCCCACTCTTCTACTACATATACCATTATGAAGTATAGGCAAAATATGTCCCATTTTTTTCATTTCAGAAATGTTGACGTGTGATATTTTGTTGCTATATGGGACCTGCAAACTACAAATGCCCCAAAAATCTGGTCACGTTAATCCATGTGTGTCCGGCTACAAGCGTGACAAAAGGCTTTGAAAGGCCATCAAGGAAGCCCTATCAGAAACAGCTCGCTCAGCCTGGTGAAGGGGGGCAAGGGGGGGGGGGGGTGAAACACATGGAGGGATGGGGAAGCGGGTAGGGGAGGGTTATCAAATATGGATGTCTCAATTTCCCGCGAGCGAAGCAGGGTGGGTGTGAATATATGATTCAGGCGCTCTCATGTGTCTCAGGGAAACCTCAATCAAAACGCTGCACAGACGCGGTTCCGTTTCCTTTTGGTAGGCGTCAAATGCTATTACATAACTGCTTGCTGGGAGATTGACACCGCTACGGCGGGGAAGCCTCAACATCAGGCAGGCCTGATTACGAGGAACACACAGATATTTGAAAGGCATGAGAGCAAAAATAAAATACAATCAACACATCAGGAGATCTATAAAGCTACTGCCTTTAAAGAGAGGCCTTTAAAGATATCTCCTATATTCCAGTGTTGAAGAGGGCTCTGAACTGGTTGAGAGGTCTAGATCTATTGCTGAAACAGCAATCCTCTTCATCCTCCTATGGTCTGGAGTGCCCACGCTGGCCGCGATGTTTACAGGCCTTATGTCACCTCCCAGTTTAATTTAGCCGTCGGAGAACAACCGTCCTAGCACTTCATCAGCGTCAGGAAGCCTGTAAATGTATCGGGAGCTGCCGTCAGACAGCACACGGGCTAACAACTCACGGCATTGAAAAACGTCCAAGATTCAGTATGTTGCTGTTACGTTAGGCACGCTGGTCTGGACTGTAAGTCACCACGTAAATGTGATAAACCCACTCATACCAACTTCTCATAACAAGGCATTGGAAAAATTCACTCAGAAATCCTACAGTTCTAACACAGCAGGGGATGTGCTAGCTATTCTAACGTACCACTATGCCTTGGTGACCACTCATTCAGCTCAGGATACCAATTCATATAAACATAATATAATATATTATAATAATGTATAATAATATATAATATACATCATATAATATTCTCATATAATATAAAAGGAAAGTTTAGTTATTTGAGGCGAATGTCATTATGAACTTATGTTGCAGTTATGTTGCTAAGTTATGCTTTACCTGCAGAAAAAATTGACAGGATAGACTATTGTTCAATTAAAAAACCTTGAGCGAAGCATGCATTGGAAAATTCAATGCATGACATTTATTGAAGAGAAACAGCCGTTGCCGCTTAGCATTATTGTAATTGTGAGACAATGAATACACGTTTCACTCCCCAGTCTCCGGTGCTTGGGGAGAAAGAAAAACATTCATTAAATCTTCATAAAAAATGAGCATTTACAGCGAGAGCAGCATGGCAGCAAATCTCCAATTTATATGAACATTATTTTTAAATAAACCTCCTTGTAACAAAAATTATGTAAAGCCTTGTGCACAGAACGCTACACATTACTATGAAATAGAACAATTTATTCAATTTCTTTCACATTTTATACATTTAAAACCTGCTGTTATCAGTTATTCTATCCAATTATATAGGAAACCTATAATATACTATACTTTATCAAACAGCGGGTGTTTGGTAATAATTTGTTATGAGCAAAGATGAAGCTAGCACCCTCCCGTTGTCCTCCATGAAAACATCATGCATAATGTACCCAATGCACGCAGGTACGAAACATGCAACCACCACAGAGGGTATTCAAATACAACCTATCTCTTGTGTGTTTGATTGATTAATTGTATATTAACCACTACAGTGAACAGAAAGCTGTTCACTGTACTATGGATGTATTAAACTGTAGTATAGGGGATCCGCTGAGAACAGTGTCGGGCATCACCGAGCACTGTAGTGCTTGTGGAGCAGTCAACCCTCTACTTCAGCCTTTCTATGCAAACGTAGAAGAACCTGCACATAATTCTTTTCCTGGACCGTAAAAGGTGTGCTTGGCAGAGAAAAGACCTTACATACTTATTCAGTCCAAGTCTTGGCCATTGTTTGCCAGCCTACGGATTTCACATTGGAAATGGCAATGGGAGACAGTTCCAATGGTTCAAAATCCCTCACTGAAGGTATTCACTTAGGTATACCTCGCCACAGTTCGCTTTTGCAATAAGACATTGATGTTGTTTTATTTTTTGCATCTTCAAAGTTCCCTTGGAAAGTGACATTGAAACTGTTTCAAAGCTGTAAATCAGCACCACAAATCGGGCCAGTCTATTCCCTCCTTTAAGACCCCCGTTCCTCTGCCTGATAGCGCGCTGAGATTACTCTCTCCATCCAATACATCACAAAGACCTTTACAGTCAGAGCCTCATTGCAAAAGGGCTACTTGGGAAGGGACAGAGAGACTGGAGAAGACTTAAATGGTTCTGGGAGTTGAGCCCAGCACAGAACACATTAGCAATCAACTATCTAAAACGAAAAAGAAGTCAGACGCTATTAACTTAACACTGCTTTTTATAATATGCAGGATCA
>NC_044058.1:14687896-14745396 GCF_902167405.1 Gadus morhua
TCTATGTCAAGCACACTGAGATAAAAATAGATCTTCTCCTGGACATCTGGCTCTCTAGTACACATGATAATTGGTTATCCAAACAAGGACAACCACAACAACAACAACAACAACAACACATCTGTGTATGCCGCAGTGCACAGTCCGAGGGCTAAAAATAAAATAAGGAAATAAGGATTCAGGCCCTGCCACCCTACTTCCCCGTATGCTCTGCTAAAGATCACCAAGATTGGTTGGAATCAATGTGTCCCTTGCCACTTAATAACTTCCCTTCCCTGCCTCAGCAGAAACTGGCTCCCTCATCACTTTGCTGCAGAGTTTGGACGTCCCCGGGCCTCTGTCACAGATGCTGTCACTTTGCATGCCACCGACCCGCTGCAGTCTTGTCGCATTTCAAATGCTGCTGCCGAGATCCACAACGCACAGCAGGAGATCCACAACGTCTTGGACATGGCCTGCATGGAGACTGATTAGAGCCACATTGCAAATGCAATGTAGCCCTTATGCTCTTAGTAATTGCAATCCAAACCAATACACAGAGAGTTACAATTGATGCAATGAGTCAGACTTCACCCAAGATTTACATGACTATATCCATATTAAAAGCATCCTCAAATGATGAGTCTGACCTAAATTTAAATTATGCCCGGTTTGCAGCCAGTGAGAGCTAGATGCCCTTGTTGCATCATCCCTCAAGGTGAGCCAGAAGGGAGCAAGAGCCGATGCATGATGTGGCTGAAGAGCGTGGATGACCACCAGGGCTCCACAGGGCATATGTACGCATATATTAGCCACCTCTCCGGAGACCCCTCTCCACCCTCTTTACCCCTTGCATACATAAGTTATCAAGCGCAAAGCCTGGGGCTTCCAACAGCCACAAATCTAAATGACAATTACTTGTTACAAGGGTCAAGTTCAGCGGGCGGGTCGATGTAGAATCTGTCCCGTTAGCACTCTGGTGTCCGTGATGTCATTCCCGGTGTAATCAACACTCCGATCATGTGGCGCATTGATCACGTCGCGGGTCAAGGAGGCAGGGAGGGAGGGTCAGGGTAAATTGATGCTTTGTCAACGGCCTTTGTAGTGCAAAAACATGCCAAGGTCAGAGCTGTCCTTGAGATCCATGACGTGATCGCAACGAAAAGCCTGCTTTTTGGTGCTGTTGTCTGTGATGAATCCTCAAGTGTGCCTGAGTAATCCTCTGCCAGGCTATAAGGTACTTTTCCAACAGGTCTCATGATTGTGTATCGTGCTCATGCACATTTCCCAGGCTAACTAATAGCAGCACAGAGTTATTGTTTAGGGCTGTCAGCGCTCATGTGGAAATGCCACAGTAAGTCTGGGCAAAATACGTTGTTTGGTCGGCCACACTCCACTAATGAGACCAACGCCAATATTGCGGTAATTTCATTACAGCTCCCAGTGAAAGCAATTATGGGTGTGTTCCTGACAACTTCACGACATCTCACCATGATCTCCCTGACAGGAAACCACCAAAGCTTGCCACTGCTGGTGCCATAACAGTTCCTGTCCCTGAGACTTTCCAAAAGCTGTGAGAAACTGTGTGATTGATGACCCTGACACAAACATAACTATCTCTCTTTGTTATGGCCTGGTCTGACTTGATGGACATCTTTTGACATCCTTTGGACTTATTACAGAACTCAGAACTCAAGATATGCCTCGCACTGGACACTTTAGGGGCAGACCATGCCTCCGTTATGCCTTATTTTATTAATAAAGAGGACCAGAGTGAGTAAGATATTTTAGTGATAATGGTATGGGTGGGCATCAATGATATCAGACCATTCCTCCATTTGGGCATCATCCAAAAAATACATACAATGTATTTGTGAAGCAAATTACCAATAATAACTTGAATTTTAGGACTGCTGTTTTAGGAGCAGGAATGAAGATGGTCAATACATCGTTAGAGGCTACCTCCTGAAAAGTCAAAGGGAAAAGTATTGCGTCAATGTACGATATGCCACGTTAATGTTCAATATTGTCTACTTTAATTAAAGACTGGCCATGTATGCATATGGTGTAGCAGTAAAGACGTGGAAAATACTGCACTGAACTATATTACGACTATATAAAAAAATCACAGAGGCAAGGGGCAGGGGCATGAGGTGTGACAGCTAAACAGAATCTCCCCAGCATTTATGTTGAGTTCAGCAGTTTAGAAGGACCAGGGAAAAAAGCGCATTGTTTCATATTCAGCAAACAACATGAATAGGTTTAGGAAAGCCTTTGAAGCTCGAGGCTTCTGCAGCATGGCAGTAACGTTATGAGCATATATGTGTCATATGGTGTGCTGAGTTAGCTCTCGGGAACATAGTTTATTCATCTCACTCTCTTTAAAATGATTACAGAACACACACACACAATAAATAAAACTTGAATGCATCCATGTTATGATGTGCATTTATATTTAAAGAAGCAACTTTAGGAATCTTACATTGTTCTATGTTCCCTAGATGCCTTCCCACCTAAAGAAGGCACCGTCCTTCCCTAGGTGAATTTCTGAATGTAAATGATCATGATTGTAGAACATATTAAATATGTATGTTTGTTTTTGCATTTATGTAAATACATAGGAGTTTGGTTTTAACTATAATTGATTCCTAGATGTAAAGAAATATGGCAAAGAAATAGCAACAATCTTCATTCAACTGTCAAACCACCACATGAGTGTGCCTGTGAGGAGTATTTACTCCTCACAGGAGGAAAAGAATAGAGGAAAAGTGACATCTCGCTGACCTTTTGGTGCTGAACATCTTGGCAGTGTTGTTCTTCAGAGCAGAGGTCGAGGGATCTCCGAGACTTCAGGCTAGGCCTTCAAACCTGCAGGGTCACACACACACACACACACACACACACACACACACACACACACACACACACACACACACACACACACACACACACACACACACACACACACACACACACACACACACACACACACACACACACACACACACACACACACACACGCACACAAGCACACACACAAACACATGCACACAATTAACATCACAGAAATGCAGAACACTCAAGTTGCTTGCACTAGCCTTGCCTGATACACCATGGCAAAAGTCTATTAGTCTCAAAACATTCTACCTACTGGGTAACTGAAATGGATTAGGCATTTATAGTAGGCTAGCATAGACAGGCTCCAGAGTGCGCCTAATTTGGGCGCACATGCGCCTAGAATTCGGGGTAGTGCGACCAAATATTTTATTTGGGCGCACCGGTGCGACTGAAAATGTATCAGGTATAATTATTATTATTTATTTTTTTACAGAGCAGTCCATTCATAATATTGTAATAACCACGGAAGAGGCAGTGAATGAAGTATTGATTAGACAGCGATTTATTAGACACCTAATAAACCGTTGGGACACGCAAGACCGGTAACAATAGAAACGCCGGGAAACAAACCCGCGAAGCCCAATCCAGGGGCCTGTACTACGAAACTCGATTAGAGGGTTAGCGAGGTATGTTGAGCTGAAAGCCTGGGTAGGCTGGGTTAGCTGTACCATGAAAGTCGATCTCTTTAAGCGTCGCTGTATCACCATGGTGACTTACGCTCGCAACCAAACTGGTCGGGAGCAGCTTTTCTGCGAGTCTACCCGGAGATCGGCTACTTATATCGGCGTGCGCAAACTTGGGTGCACCATAAATACGTGCTGGTGCACCCAATTTCAAAATTTAGGCGGACCAGTGCACCCAAGGAAAAAGTTAGTCTGGAGCCCTAAATTAGTATACCGGTAACTGTATTAAAGGGACACCATGGGAGAATCAAATATTCCTTCTCATTAGTGGCCCCTTTGGCCGGTAGTTGCACTGCAGCATGCTGGAGCTCACTCATTAAAAGCACAGTTGGGTTGAAACAATGGGTTGAAACTAGAGCTGTCAAGCGATTAAAATATTTAATCGTGATTAATCGCATTAATGTCATAGTTAACTCTAATTAATCGCGATTAATCGCAAATTATTTTTCTATGCTAAATATCCCTTGATTTTTTTGTCCCATAATTCTTCTCATTTTAATTCTCTTATCAACATGGTGAAGTGCATCGGCTTGCCTTGTGCAAATGATTTTTTATTGATAACAACATTGGCATATACACTGATCAAAACAGGACGATACAAAAAAAGAGCCTATAGTGCAATTAAACGACTGCTTTGAACAAATGTCATTTGAACATAGCAGTCAGGCTACTGCTTCTTTGTTTTGAGCCAAAGAAATTTTTTTTTTTTTTTATAAAGTAATTGCGTTAATCGCGCGATAAAATTTTTAACGCCGTTAAATTTGGTTTGCGTTAACGCCGTTAATAACGCGTTTAACTGACAGTTCTAGATGAAACGATTGCAATCATCAACATGTGTTAGATATAATCTTGAACAAACGTTCAAATTAAGGAGTTCGGAAAAAAGTTCACAGGCCCGGTTCAAATAAATCAGCCTGGAGGCTGATCCACACACCGCAGAGCGACAGCAAGGTCTCATTTGTTAAGTCCAATAACCTGTTGTACAACATATCGTCAATTTAATAAAAATCGTACAGGCTTCCCCTTTAAATATGGAACAAATATGTTCCACCATGAAAATGATATTTCAATGAACGGCCACATTGCAAACTTGAGTGTGGACTTATCCACACCAGAAAAAAATAAATAATATATATATATAAATATATATATATATATAATATAATGCAAGTCACACTGTTAAACTCCCCAAAGCCTCTCTTTGCAGCCCGCAGTGCCCTCCACCCTATATAATGGCTCCCAGGGTTTGGCGGGAGTCCCTGCTCTTTCATGTAAAGGTTATTAGAGCCAGTGCTAGAGGAGTTAGAGGAAAAGAAGACAGGGCTCAATAATTAATGTGGAGGCCTATGCCTCCTCAACCCCCCCGTCCACCACCCCTGTGTCTATAATGAGATGAGTGGAGGGCCACAGGGAGAGAGGGAGCGAGGGAAGGGGAGAAGGGAAAAGGAGACCAGAGTGATTGAAACCACTTGCTGGGCCCCTTCTACCATTTGCCTCGGAACCAAGGTGTGCACGCGCACACCGTGCCGTGCACGTGCCGGCACCTGCGTCTGAGGCCACCTCAGCTGACCCGTACCACTTGCTCATCTCCCTCTGAAAACAGTCTATAAAGAAAGATATTCAGCCCTAGTGTTAAGGCTAACAATGTAAAGTGAATCAGGCAACATTGGATGAATAGGCTTAGGGTAAAGTGGGAGGGGCCAATATGGCAGAAATGTACTGTATGCTTAAAATAAATATAACTATTATATATTATGCATATAATGAAAGTATAATACTAATCTTACCTGTATTCTATAATGAATGAAAAGAAGTGTGAAAAACACAGTCATAAAAGTGTGTCACTCACCTCTATGTATATACAGTAAACCTTAGATGTTTTATACCACCAATATGGTTTCATTCTCAGGGACTGTTCTGAGAAAAGCAGGTTCCGAAAAGCGGTCTAAACCCAGTAATGAGTCATGAGAAAGTACCTCCACAATAACAACAGTCAGCCTACACATATACCATGTAATCTTAATTTTGTTAACCGGTTCAGATTTAAGAATCAGTTGCTTCTAGAACAAACGGCAGATCGCGTGATAGCCTTCCAAATATTTTCACTATTATACTTCATTCATCATCCGAGTTTTACTTTCATCTAGGTAGAACCCCTCTACTACGACAACGTGCCGAAACTAATGTTGTGTTTCCACGACACTAACCTCATTGGACAGCCCCCTTATTTAATTGGAGAGTGTTTATGTAAATAAGACCTCATCTCCCTTTTTAAGTTTTGTTCACATTTACAGAAGTAGGTCCAAAGAATGGCATACGTTTGATAATATGAAAATGGCTTGGATTAAAGATTATAGGAATAGAATTCCAGAAGTGACAACAAAACAGTGGAAAGCCGCTGGGCGAGCATAGGTCAGGTACCGTCAGGGCCAAAGGCTCAGCTGTCCGATCAGACAATATCAAGAGTTGTGCGCGCTGTCAGATGTCGACTGCCTGAATGTGACCTAATTCGCCTTCTCTTCTGTTCTGTGTTGGAGTGTTGGAGAGGCCTGCCCTACATCTGCATCACTCGAGTATTAACTATTCCCATTATAATGTAATGCGTAATGAGTAAACAGCAGAAAGCAAACCCTTCAAAGCTACAGGTAAACAGAGAGAGAGTGAGAGAGAGGGAGAGAGAGAGAGAGAGAGAGAGAGAGAGAGAGAGAGAGAGAGAGAGAGAGAGAGAGAGAGAGAGAGAGAGAGAGAGAGAGAGAGAGAGAGAGAGAGAGAAAAAGATAAATAAGAGTTCCCATTACAAACTATTTCATGAAACAAACGGTTTTCTAATCTGAGGGAAATGTGTCACCCGGAGGCGGGGGGGGGGGGGGGGGGGTTCACAGAAAGACACTTTCATAGTGTCAGACAATTTCCGTCTTCCAAAATGTGGCTCATCCTACCATTCGTCACAGTGTTGCAGGGATTTAAAATGATTACGTGGACAGCCTCTATATACCAAACCCCCGCACTTGCCTGAAAACAAAAACCCAGCTTTCAACAAATGAATTAGTTATTTTTGGTAACGTTTATACAGGGACAATTTTGGTTGGATGGCAGGGTGCTGCAGCCTAAACGAATACACTATTATTTTTGGAGGATTATAGAACAGTATAAGGATGGACAACTTGAAGGTGAGGAACATTGATGGAAAATATATCAAAGGCACATATACTATAATTAACAGTCTCTTGTTTGAGATGGTCTTCTGGTGTGACAATGGCTTCTCTGAACAGGGTGCTCACCTGTACTTCTCCATCTCATCTTCAGGGGAAGCAGCCCTTCCGTTCCCCTGACATGAATGGATGTGGTGGTCTTTGCCACCTCCACGGAAAAAAAGAGTAGAGAAAAACATAGATCCTATGTGTTTCCCTTACCAAGCGCCGTTAATCAAGCCTTGTGTTTTAGCCTAATTGTCTGTAGTAGGGCAGACCATACTGACAAACACTATCAGCATCCAAGCAAGTAATGGATTGGGGTGAGGTGAAACTTTCAGAAAGACGCAAGGACCGTAGCTATCGCAATGGCTAAGTATTAGTTTTGGTTCTAGTGAGAAACCGCGACCTAAAGAAACGGGTCTGAGGCAGGCCACAATGCTATCGAATAACATGAATCCTAACAGAAGACAAAATAGGTCTGGAGTCTGGACCTAGTGCAACATCTGTGACAGCTCTACCCCACACCATGCATTTCGATTCGTTTATTTGATGAATGTGGTAATGTTTTTAACTTAAAATGTGTATTCCGAGCTGCCCTCGGGTTTATGCATGACAGTCCAGAGAGAAGAACGTGGTTAGGGATGTAAGCAGCGGATTTGGTTTTCTTGGATTAAATCTAGAATGTGAATGGGAAGGATGAAGAAAACATTCATTGATCAGACAGCATCGTTAGCCTAGGGAGCCCGCTCAGCACCAACAGCTCAAACACAGTAGAATAGGTTGTCTGCCAAACAATCAAACTCTAAGAATTCAGCTGCAGAACCGAATGTTACACTTTCCTCCTATATGTGAGGTGATGAGGCTCTACAAATGGGTGAGAATCCAGACTAAAGAAGGATTTTTACATTCAATCATCACTTTGAAAAGTACCCACCTGCAGTGGCATTTCAATGGGTGCCGGGACTACTGCAGTGATATGACTCATCAGCCTCTCATCGTTTCCCCTCCTTCTGCCTCTCTTCTCTCCCCCTGTTGTCCTGCCCCGCAGACACCACCTCAGCCTTGTTTACACCACTCTTATTTCCCCCAGCGCCAATCCCTTTCCTTGGTTTGTGTCCACACACACACACACAATAACACACACACAAACAGACACACACAAGTACAGGCTATGTTTCCCGAACTAATAGGGGTCACATTAGCCTGGCAGGAAGCACAATGCCATTATGCAAATGATCAGTCAATTACTGGGCAACGGGTAAACACCCTCTCAGTCATTTTTGACGCTCATATTTGCACTCTTCTAATGGCGGTGATGCCTGCCTGTTATCTAGGCAGGAGAATCATATCAGCCTTTCTCGGGGGACAAACGGCAATATACCTGGCCGGGGTCAATTGTGTCATTGTTGGGTTGCCCCGGATAAGAGCAACTGGCTGGGCAAACAGAGACATCTAAATGTAAATTGCACCGATGCCTTGTGTCGCAGGGAGAGCAGAATGGATTTGTTGGACATAAGGATTTGTTGCACATACACTTGAATATTGACAGAGCAGGATCTAGACAGATATTAAAATTAATTTATACGTGAATAAATACATACGTGTGCTACAAAACCTGCTTCCAACAACATAATTTACAGTATGCATCAAGCAACAACAAAGTTGACCATTTGTTGCAATCACTTATCTCAATCATTTGATATCTTTTTGTTTACCTTTATATTCATATCGTTTGGCCAAAAAGGTCAGACTCTAATGTATTTGACAGCAACACAAAACATATTTAAATATGTTGCTGTGTCAAGCACATACATACAGCCCCTATACATATTTCAAACTCTTGATGTCATCAATGCAAAATTAGACACATTTTATTTTATATGCATAACTCTAATATTTGAAAGCTACTCTTCCAACTCAAACAGGGTCGACATACGTTTTACATCTAATAGACACACCCTTACTCTAAAAAAAAAGAAGCTAGAAATGTATTTATTTGATATTACTCTTATTATTTAGATGGGACATTGGTTAACCTTTCATCCTTGATTTGCTGAACATCACTTAACATTCTATGTTAAGTGACGTGTGGACAATCTAAAAAAGTGAATGCAGCAGAATTTCACACTGCAATAACTTTTAATTACCAAACATCTTCCTTCAACACCCACACAAACAATACAGCAAATAGCATTGACACATTAATTAAAATGTAATTGAGGTACTGCCTGTTTACTGGTGGATGCAATGTTTTTAGATTAAATGGTTGGAGGACATTAAATCTTGATTCTTGAATATGGTGATCTCGGAGAGATCTTGAAAGTCTTGTTCCCTTTCCAGAATTTGAATTCATAACCTTTTGCAATTTTTGGACTTTTGTGGATGTTGATTTGGTACGCCAATCTTCCAAGTTAAAATGTTGGTGTCCTCTTTTCAGTCTGAAAAATGTGATTCTTAGTATCAAATAAGTGAAAACTTACTTGAGTAAACCAGTGACAACGTGTCTCTCAATGCTTTTATCAGCAGAGTGCTGAAGAATATCAAAGCCTTGATTTAAATCTTTGGTCAAAAACATAAAGTGCCATATTGGCTTGTTGATGAATTATCCCCTGGCCTCAATCTACTTTGTGCAATGTTCTTTTCAAACATTTGAAAGGACAAACACAACGTATCAGTATATAAAAATATATATCTACCTCCTATTAATGAACATATTTTAGATACTGAGGTTTGTTGTTTCTTTATGCTATAATAGGCCAATTTATTATTATAAGGACTATTATAAAGTTGTGGTCGCGATTAACTCTTGCCAGTGCCAGTTATTCCTGTACCACTGTACATTATTCAGCTGTGAGGTTATGACTAGCTTGCTCTATAGTGAGAGGGAGGCTATGACAAGCAGGGACGGATGCTGATTTGAAACAGATTGAACCGCTTACCTCAGATAACTCTGTCTCTCTACCTTCCCAGGCACGTCTATTTTTATCCCTTAGTGTGCCCCAACGTCGCGTTGTGTATGGGCTCTGTGGAAGATGACAGTGGCGAAAAGAGGAAACTTCAGCTTTTCCAGAGTACTGGCTCTTGGCAAGGTATATACAGCAGCGAGAATGCTGTCAGTTTAAGTTATGGGTGTGCATGCTGGTTAGGGATATTTCTCTGCTGAGTCACGTCACTGAATAACGTTAGGCTGACAGAGAATAATGCCCATAAAACATGACTTTTCTTTCTTTGAAAACATTCCAAGAGGAGGATCACATGCAATTGTTTTTCCACTGAAGCCTAATTAGACAATATAACGATATCACAAGCCGTAGACGAATGTAGATTAACCCATGTGATTACAAAATGTAAATGAGTAAAAAAGGGATGACCACTTACAATTAAGTCTGTAGAAACGACTCTACGTATTTAGATTAATTTCACGACTGAGCAGTAGAATGTGGATGTTAGGGTTGGGTTCCAGAACCTTTTGGCCGGGAGTTACCCCTCACCATTCGACCTTCCTTACCCCAGTTGTTGAAAACACAAAATGATAAAGCACATCTATTCAACCACAACAACAACAACAAAAACAATATCCTTTACCTTAACAATCGGTCATTTGGATTAAGATCAGACAGGCGACGTGGGCAGTAGGGATACGTACTATAATGTTGTGGCTGTGCTGTGGAGGGGTAGGGTGGGAAGAGGGAGGCATTCGGCCGAGGGGGTCAATGGGCTAGGATACTGTAGCTTACAAGGCAAATCCTCTCTAATCCACTGCCAGTCCCATGACGTTGTGTACTTTAGGTCTACGCATGTAAAGCTGCTAAGGACCCAGGCTAAGACTGCTACATCCACAAGGAACCAACTGTGAATAGCATGCATGCGTTTGGTTGTATCTCCCTGTGAGAACTGTGGATGTGTCCCTCCACCTTATCAACTAATTTGAGCTTCAACATAGCCTGAGGGCAGACAAAACACACGACTCAGTGCAGGTTAAAGGTCTTATTCAATGGGTAGGAGGGTATTCCCTTCCACACTGGTGTATTTAAGGCAGGCATGGTAAAAGACATGCTACTTTCACAGCAAACCCTTACAAATCAAACTGGATTGAAACTTTTGGCTGCTCATCACCAACAAGGCTTACAATCAAGGAGGGGATGGGGGGTAGAGAGACAGAACGAGCCTATAAACAATGATGTCATTTCATTTCATTTCGTTGAAGGATTTCCAGATGGATACCTGGAATCCCAACAGAGTGCTATAAATCACTATGTCACAGGACTTGTCATTACGTAATTGCTTTCTTGTAGATCTGGGCTGGCTTCTGTCTATCTCCCTCTCTATTAAAAAAATAACATTTTGCATTTCATGAATGTTTTACTAGCAGTCTGTACGGTAAACCCTTTGGACTGAAGTAGAAAGATGTACGCATAAAATACATAATATTACTGTGAAGTGCATGCAGAGTGCTGAGGTTTAACAGCATTGTATTGATCATATGCATTATATCTATATCCATAATGCAGTGCATGGTTTGTTTTAGGAAAAACAATATCTGCAATCACAGGCAAATATAAACATATTTTAGTTATGCATAGATAATTAGGTGAGACATAACATCATCTCATATACAAAGTGTCTGTAGAGATAGTTAATCATAAAACTCCTTAAGCAGCTCCAAATATCCTTTGAATAAATAATTTCATCAGACTCTCATCAGGAAGAATGTGGGACATGGCATCTTTGATTTATTCCACCGTTCTAGGAAGTATCGAGGATATGTTGGCTCCAACGAATGTTTACACGTTGTACTGAACAAAACAAGGCCTTGGTCAAACTACTCTGCCTTCAACTATATTGGAGATTCCTGTTCCCTTGAATATCTGTAGTGTATGCATTTAGAAGCCATCATCTTTGACAGTCTTTATGAACATGTTAGGCATAGATTATCCATCAATTTGATGTGCTGTCAAAACTTCAGGGAGAAATTTATCTTAATTCAAATAAACCTCCATGTCGTTCATACAATGTAGAAAGATGGAGTGGGAATTTGATTGAGTTTAAGTGTGAATGCTGCCTGAATCCCACCATTGCAAATTGACAACATTTATGAAAAGAATAACTTTCAAAAAATGTTACATAACATTTTGGAGAATACGTTTTTAATTGAACTCCAGCAAAGATTTGTAAGATTATCTTATGACATAATAAGTGGGATATAATATAACTCATGAATATTGAATGCTGAGAATTCAACACAGCAGCCCCACATCATTATGGCATCTGTAGTAGTCTGCCCGGCAACAAGTGAGGGGAGGTATTACAGTGGGGTTCTGGGCTATGTTTGTATTCCTCTGGGTAGCAAGAGGGTACTCTGGCCTACCTTGAAGCTCTGTGCACATTAATGAGTGTACCCAGAGAGATGAGATTGAATGCAGCTGTTCCATCACTGGCTGGTTACATGACAGAGGAGCATCGCACTGATAGCAGTGGGTTATAAGCAATGGACATATAAAAGACTAAACACACAATTTATCATCATAAGCACATTTATCAAATTCTGGCTATTCTTCATGTACAATTTTGTATGCTGATCAACTATTTGAAATAGAAATGCCCAAATCATTGTTTAGGAATGGGAAGAATTGCTTCAAATAACGGTTTAGGCTTATCAATATGAACCGCAACGCAATGATCAGTAGGACACGGCAACCATTGAATAAGCAGGAGGAGAGGTATAATAATATAACCAGTTAGTATGCGCATAATGAGATACTACATGTGATAATACATGTGTGCATTTTGACAGCCAATCTAAAATCAATATATTGCCTTCAAAGTGGTTGATAATAAGATTTAAATTGTTTTGATTGTACAACCAAAGCATGGGCAGTGGAGCAGTTGTATGGTTTAAAACTGAAACAAAGTGTAAATAAAACAAGGACATGAGGCATGAGAACAGTTACTCAAGTTATGATCTGCCACCAGTTGGTTATTAAGTGGATATTAGGCTTAATTGGATATGAGAGATTCCAACCCCATTGGCGTTGGAGTTACTCCACCTCTTCCAGCTCTAAATTATGACATTGAACTAACTTTTGACCTTCAACAAACACAAGAAGGTTGTATTATATCCACTGAATGACTCGGCTCTCTGTTAACCAATCCATACATTTCGTTGGGTTAATATATTTATCTTAAATATTTTCATTACATTTATAGAATTGGCTCTGTAGGACCAACTGTAGGTACTTGTACCAGTGCTACTCTACCTATAACTTAAAAGTTTTATGAAAGGTTTTCATTTATCTTATGGATCACCGATTCTGTCTATGTTGATTCTGCTGGAATTGAAAGTGCGATTTACCTTAAGGGATAAACAAAGTGCGATCGTACACCTTATCATCTTAACATCCCCTGTATACTTGCTAACCTGTCCTTGACTTCAGTAAAAAGTTAATTTCCGTAATTAACTATTAGTGGTCCTTGCTCTCCCATTTAACAGCCAGAATATGCGCTGTCTGCAACATAAAGGATATTCATACGTGCTACGCAATCCTGTAATTGACTATGGGCTACTCTGTTGGGATGCATCTCGGGCAACAGTGTTGACTCATTTAATTAATCTTCATTCCAAACTGAGAGATCTGTAGTTGCTGAGGTTGGCACTTTCCTAAGCACAGCTAGAACCACCACCAACCAAACGTAATGCAACATAGGAGTATGGGAGAAAGAGAGAAATATGTGTTTGTAAAAGTCCTATTCATTCATTTTACAATAAATATCCTGTTATCCTGCTCTCACGATATCTGACAAATGTGTACTTTTTAATTCAGTTATAGGCGAGCACTGCTGAGAAGCAGCATATTATGCGTCCTTCCATCTTGCAGAAACACTGAGCGGCGTTTCAGGCAACGTGTTTTATTTCAGAATAAAATATATATGAAAAAGTAGACCTCCACAACAGAGCCTGACCGGACAAGACCAAGACAGTGTGCGCATCGATATAGAAACTAAACATGATTACAGCTTGTTCTACGCGGGTACTTACTTTTACGTAGTAGTGTCGTACGGCCGATGGGTAAGTTCAGTTTGCAAACATATTCAGGAGCCAGCTTCTCTTGTCTTGTTTTGTCGTGTTGTGTTTATCAGGGATGGACTGTTGTAGCCTGACAGTTGCCGGCATGCAGAGTCATTTGACCTTCTAATAGAAACTACCATTTCTAAGACGTAGAGTAGGGGAGGAGCGGAACATACCAAACGGTTTCTCCTAACCGTTCTCATCGAACGACGGTACGCCTAGAACGGGATGCTCCAAATGAGCGTTATTGGAGAGAGAGAGAGAGAGTGGGTGGGACATCAGTTACATGGGTTTAGCAGCCCATAAATAATATTTGATATTTCATTCTCCTAGTAATTGTTGTTATTGTTGTTATATTTGAATTAGTCTTGCTCTGAAACACTGTTATCTGGCGTATAAAGCTCCTCGGAAGAAAAAGACCGGATATTGCGTTACAGTAGACCGGGATAACACCATAATTGAGGATCTTCACCACCCGTTTCATTGAACTCCAGCTCGATGTCCCAAACCTGCCACCATTCTGGACTATGAGTACAGAGAAGTAATGATTTACTGCGCTAGATAGACACAACAATACCCCACAACATTCAACATCACTATAGACCATTTTATGATACGCAAACTTTGTAATTATGTTACTGTGTTTTGATGTCCTTGTTTATTTTTCTTTTCATTTTTATAAAAAGCTTATATATATATATATATATATATATATATATATATATATATATATATATATATATATATATATATATATATATATATATATATATATATATATATATATATATATATATATATATAAAATCATTTAGCTGGTTTAATTGTATATTTGCATAGTCACGTGTGCGCTGGGTAATTAGCGCCCTGGCCCGATTATTTTGACATTCATGATTTAATTGTTGTTGGGCAGATCAGGCTTACGGCAAGGTTGAAACCGATGCTCCCCCTGGTCCCAGTGACAGCAGCCAGAGATATCTGCTCACTGAGTTGGATACAGTGCATTTCTCAAGTATAAATGAAGACTTGTTACTGTATTGATTGATGGTAGCGAGCGAGGAGGCAAATCGATGAGCATCGCATGGAGTCCTCATGAGGGCTGAAGAATGATGCTTGAGACGCCTACCCCCGTGAAGACCCCCAGAGCTCACTCATAAATAACTGAGGGAGACAGCTGGTTTCCTTAGAAATATAGCTAGCTTTCCTTTACGGTGAAAGGGCTTGGGGTACCTTGCTTTATATTGAATTATAATTGAACACAAAGCACTGGCGGTTCTGAAGAGGGGGCCAGGGGCACCACTGCCCCAATAACAACAAGCATGCCCCCGCAGCTCACCCTGTGACCTCCTAATTGGAGAAATAATTATTACATTAGAATTACATTTTGCAAGCGATACGGTCCATAGATTTGTATTGCCACAGTATGACCAGAGTGCAACTCTAAAGTAACCCTTCTTTTGGGTGGAAAGTGGCTGTTTAATGCTGAACGTGCAAACAAATCAATTTGTGACTTCAGTTCAGGAGAGAACTCGGATGAATATAAAACACGCTGTCTCCGGGTCTATTTTTGCTTGGATCCGACTGTTTAATCGCTTCTATTTTTCAACCTTAAAATTGTTCTGCTTTGTTGTTCAGACTGATCGCATCAGTGTTAGATGGTCTTAATGAGATCAGGTTACAGCTCTCGTCAGAGGTTTGGCTTGTATCGTCCTTGATGGATGTTTTTGTTTTTTTTAGAACTGAATCAGGTGAGCTTTTGAAAAAACATAGACACAACACATAAGACACAGTAAAGCCCAGACAACACACAGCCACATGTGAAATGGTGGTCTTTCTCTCTCTTTGCATATGAGTATTAATTTGTATTCCCAACTAAAACCAAAACGATGGTTCCCTTTATTGACATTTGTGCTGCATTTGTGGTAAAAACTTCAAATGTTCCTGAAAAATTCAATACAACGTTGAATGGTATGAGCCCTGTTTTTTGCCTCTTCATTCCTTCATTGCAGTTGGGACAACTAAGAGATCAATAAGGGGTCATGATACTGGGCCCAGCCTGTTCCCCCCAGTTGGAGTGGTCAAATACCCAAACTGGTGCAGAACCTCATTATTACTTATATACATCATTCATCATTCATTCAAAGAGGAAAAGTGGTGAACATCATTGGAAGAAATAGATGTGTTATCTCAGACATATCCAGCAACAACGACCCTATTCTCATCAGGAAATACTCGTGGTTGATGTGGTGACTCAGACATGAATTCTGCATGGACAAATTCAGAGTAGTACATTCTGTTCTCACAAAAGGTGCTCTCACACGTGTGGGATTGGAAACATCAGAAGTAAAGCTCCATGATCCTCCTCCAATCAGATGCTCAGCCAGCTCCAGGTCCCTCTAGCCTTCAGTGAAGCTTGTCATGTACTAAAGGTGTCTGACACGGGATATCGAAATCACTCTGCCGGATGGGAGGACCACAGTTAGAATAACCTTCAGAAGACAATGTTTTTATTCCATCACGTGATTCGAAATAAGCGACTCATTCCATCCATTTTATCAATTAGCCCATTGAAGTCTAGTTACCGTGCAACAGCGGTGATTGTTTTTCATAGAACTTAGATTACAGCCTACAATGAAAGATGTAATCAGACACAATTAACCTTTCATTCCAAAGCACGTCCAGTTTCATTTGCATTTGCATGTGTTGAACTTCTGTCTCTTTCTTTCCTTTCTTTTTTTTTCACTTGAGCCCCCGCACACAAATACCAGAGCACCACAGCAGGCCTTTCAACCAGGGGATGCAATAAAGGCATGAAGCAAACCTTGGTTGGGAGATATGAGCACCACATGTCAATCCTGAGTGAGCCGGGAGCAGTTAGTGATGACCTGGGGTGATACAGGCAGCCGTTGGTGGATGTGTCACCTGGTTAACCCTGCTCCATGTGACAGGCCGATAAGGCAAACAGGAAATGGCTTTTCATTGACTTCTGTGTTATCTCAATTAGAATTTGATTTCATATAGATGTGCACTCTTGTGTGTTTATTTGGCCACTTGTGTGTGTGAATGAACATCTGTGCGTGTCGGTGTGTGTGTTTATTTGTCTGTGCTTGCACTCACATAGTTTATACTGCATAAGTGTATGAATTTGCATTTCATGCAAATGTGTGTGCAAATGTTTATGTATATTCAAAAAAGTATTTTTGAGAATTTACGTGCATGCAAGGTGAAATTTACTAAACTTAAGTGTAATCAATTATGGAGGCAGTGTAAAAAATAAGAAATGGGACGGAGAGACATGTCAGAAATGTAAAAATAACTAGTTGTTATCTACCACAGAGTAGACAGAATATTCCATGTACCCATATTACCAATTCCGTTGCACATGCATGCACTGGAGGTGGGAGGTATAGTATTTTCTTGCATGTTTTGCTGCATATTAACTCTTAATTCCAATAATGGTCCACTGTTGGTTGTGGAAACCTAGTGCTGATGCAGAACGGCTCCATTGAGGGGAATGACACGACATGGATCAGCTCATGGCTGCAACCTCAAGACGACAGGATCTAAAGAGTCGTCCTGTGAGCTGATGCCATGGTCTAGTGCCGTTGGCACTAGACTAAAACTACTGTTCTAAAGAAACCCATCCCCTTGTCAGAACGCTCAGGGATCAAACAGTAGCTAATCTGTGGGGATTGACTTATACCTCCATCCAATGCCTTTAATGTTTAAACCCGCAAGTTCCCGGCACAGGTAATCTATATATAATAGGTCAACCACAAATACTTCACCTTTAAATCCTGGACAGAAAAACATTGCATTTTCTAGGGGGTCTTATTATGTGACAATACTAGTTATCACACATAACCTGTTGGTGGAATGAGTGGGTTTGTGTAAAGATTACGAGATAAAGAGTGCAAGAAAGGAAAGAAAGGTGTTTCCGTCAGAAGGCATTGATGTCTCCCTGATTGGTCTATACATCTTGCAGTCCTAATTAGGCAGAGGAAGGATAAATAGAGAGGTGGAGTAATGCCAATGGCATTAGCTTTAATCAACTCTGAACCCCCACCCTCCCCAATACACAAACACAAACACAAACCCAAACAATGTGACGCCCATTATTTTAGCCAATGCTTCTTCATAGACAGATACAAACAAAAACACACACACACACACACACACACACACACACACACACACACACACACACACACACACACACACACACACACACACACACACACACACACACACACACACACACACATGCACGCACACTTGGACAACCACCGTCACCACCACAAGCACAACAACAACAGCTTTGTCTCCCCCACAGTAGCCAATACCAGACTTAAATCATTTCAGTCTTTCCCTCGTTTTAAATTACAACAATGAATTTACTGTGTGATCTGAGTCACAAAATTTGTCTGCTATCAAAACAGGGTTTATGTTCCGGTTTAACTTTGTCTAGACATGGCTTGCTGGATAAAAGTTGTGGATACTCGTAAATATCTTGACATGCCCTCTCTTCCTTAAATCTCAGTGCTGTAAGAGTCTCAGAGCAAAAGTATTTTTTTCTATAATTAATAAAGATAGTATATTATTATTATTATTATTATTATTATTATTAATATTATTATTATTATTATTATTATTATTATTATTATTATTATTATTATTATTATTATTATATATTATATATATAATTTAAACGATGGTAACAACTTGGTTGGATATTAGGAGAAACAGAATGATTCATTACAGTCGTAAACAAGGGGTAGGCGTTTTATAACCAGGCTGGAACCACGTTTCATTTGAAG
Organism: Gadus morhua; assembly: GCF_902167405.1. Taxonomy (NCBI): domain Eukaryota; kingdom Metazoa; phylum Chordata; class Actinopteri; order Gadiformes; family Gadidae; genus Gadus; species Gadus morhua. The sequence goes on from NC_044058.1 coordinate 14,706,534, forward strand.
GCGTGGGATTCTTAAATATACTCGTATTAAATGGCGATTATTATCCAATACACTGATAAAAACCATGGACCTATTAGGTGCTAAACCTACTGAATACATAATGGGAATGTTTAAGGGATACAGGGCCCCCTGCAGGCCATCAATTAAACTGTGCCCAGTCCTCCAAAAAATCCCAACAGCACCCCCCCATGCCTATCGTAATGTTTTATTCTTTAGATATTTAGTTCCATCCGTTTTTTATATTCATAGAATATAATGATTAATGTAAATTGCGTTATATACAAACAATTTCATCGTATAACACTGCTTATTTATTGCAAAGGTCTGTCATTTGATATCGCCTATCACACCGGTGCAATCTGTCCCTTTTCGGCCCCTGTATAACAACAAGGAAGTAAATCCGAAAAGTATTTCATTCAAACCGCACATTGTTTGGTGCATCGCGTATTCATATTGTTTTCAAAATGCGCAGAAGAACTGAAGGGCAAGATTCGAGTGGCGAATCTCGTAGGTCAGAAAGTAGGGTACGTAATGTAATTTGAAACACCTTCTTGCTTCCCCGTTTACCAACAATCAAACCTCCGTTCGCCACACTGTTTGGCGTTTAATACAACGTGTCACATAAGCACGTAATGCCAATCTCAGATAAGGACAGTTAAATGGCGATCAAGCCCCATCCTAGGTACATGGCTGCTTATGTTCTATGTTTTTAAGCGGGTGGGCTGGTAAATTCGATTAGTGAACTTGATCTCTGATTTGTAGGAATAAGTTAGAATCCACTTCGTATTGGTTGTTTTAAATGGTCACTGTTACTGTGATTGTGATCATTATTATTTAAAAGCAAAACATTTTTCTACCAAGGATGCTGATCGTGTACAACCCATTCAAGCCGAGGACCAACGCCTCACCTACTGGTCCATCATCAAGAATATTGGAACTTGTTTGCTTTTCATCATCGCCGTACCACCGTTCCTCAACTATGCATCACTGCAGAGAGAAGGACAGTTACTACTGCCGAAAGGTTCCCAGCATATTCCATCCTTCGAAATATACACTTATATATATATAGAATTGACAGTTTTTTCCATCTAATACTGTCATCAGAAAATATTCCAATAATGGTGTGCAACATGCCTGGATGTTTGTACATGTCGTCACCCTCTTAAAGTAATGGCCTAAGTCATATTTTCAAGTTGTTCAGAAAACAGAAAAAACTGAACCATATATAGAGTATATGATATTTATGAATCATTTCAAACACAAAGGTTATGACAATAGATTACTATTGATATACAAATAATGATGTCAGTCAATTGTGTAACATAAGAGGATAAGATGACTTAGGCTAATTTATGAACATGCCTTTGTGATTTACTAAATTTTGAACCTGACTTGGGCCGAATTAATTCTGGAATAAGTGAGGCAAAACAGTGCATTTCTTTTTTTTTCCCACTACTGTAACAGACCATGAGGAAGGGTAGGCCTATGTCACTTACCAGTATGGAACGAGTCCTGCATCATGGCAATAACTTCACTAGCTTGGTAGACTCTTTTTTTTGGAAGTGGCCGCCATCTTGAAACGCTCATAAAATTGCCTAAGTCACTCTTGTCTAGTGACTTAGGCAAAATAAATTGGCCTAATTCACACTCTTGACATAGGCCATTACACTAAACGGGTAGGATCACATGATCTGTTCAACTGAGGATGTTGGGGATTTTACCAGAGGTGGCTAGCATCACAAAGAGCTGATTTAGGCAAGAAAATCATTTTGGCAAAAAGGTGACTTAGGCCATTACTTTAAGAGGGTGACGATGTGTAAGATTCTTGCCACTATGCACTTGTCTCAACTTTTGAGTTGATCTCTCCATTCAAAAGAAAAATATTTTTTTGGTTATTTCTATATACTGTACATGCATTAGAATCTGTTCTTAACAGCCGTCTCTATTCTCTTCCAATGCAGAAGGACAGATCCTTGATGTCGGGCTTGGTCAAAAGATGCACCTATTATGTAAAGGACAAGGAAAACCAGTTGGTAATGGAACACTCATTAAACAATTTGTAAATCACAGGTTCATATTTTAGCCATATTATATCCGTTACAATCCATTGTTTTTGCTGCTTCATTGATTAACCATACTGCCATCGTTGTTTACAGTCATATTGGATGCCCCAACCGGAGCGTCTTCAGACATTTGGTATCATGTCCAAGAAAGTGTTGCTCCGCTGACAAAGGTGAGGAATTTACAGAAAAAAATGATTATTAATATTTACAGTGGGATTTTTTTATTTTTTATTATTTGTGTATTATCAGGTTCATTCAAGAGATAGAAACCAAAATCAATGAAACATTCAATATTGTACTGCAAAAAATATTTTGATTTAGCTTCAAAACCAACTACGCAGTGGACTGCAGTCTGAGTATTTACAGTTCCGTTACCAAGGAGAGGTCATCAGAGGACTGTTGTTGTTGTAGTAGTGCTGCGGTATGCTATCCAATGAGAACACAGCATTTGCAGAAAGCTGAGTCTGACAGACTGGCCGTCGCTGTCTATTTGTCTGAAATACGACCCCCAATGAGGTCAGACTTGTTGTGGTTTCCGACGACCTACATCCAGCAACAACAGAAGCAGCAACATAATAATAAATGAATGAAGAAAGAACCGAGAACAAAGATGCAAGCATTTCCGAGCACATATAGACCTGTATGTTTTTTTCTTTGTTTTCTAATATGCAATATTTAAATTGCCTTAGATTCGAAAAAAAAAAATTGACGGGGCAATGTATCCCACATTAAAAGGCATAGCAACAGACCAACATTCACAGAAAGCATTTTGGAATAATTCTCGATGACATAAAGTGCAATGTCTTATTTTCTTGTAAAGGACGCCAATGGCAGTGCTGCTAATGCAAGTTCATATGTGAAGCTAACCGCATCTAAACGTGTTACCTCTTTGTGTAGGTGTGCACCTATGACAGAATGGGCCTGGGCTTCAGCAAGAGAGTGATGCAGAACGAGAGCTCAGGAACCGAGAAGGTTTGGGGAATGTCCACCACTGGTCGGTGAGTCTTAGGCTTTTTGTTTGCAATGACATCATGGACTTATTTCAAAAGAAAGAAAAACCTGACTTAAATCTCAAGAGTGCTATCGTGTTCACCGCTAACACATGCATAATTGATCATTACATTAATACATTTATATTGTAAACAGGACATCACATGTGTCCTACTTCTTGTTCTAATGGGTGATTGCAGTAATTCAATTTGTGCATCAGTAGTTGAAGCTAGTTTGGATTGTCCAGCAGTTCTGTTCTGTTCTGGTTATCCTGACCATCAGCGCTCCACTTTGTTACCTATGTGTTATTTTTATCTTGTATACCAGGGGGTTGATTACCTGCGTCAAGGAGATAACATTTTCTGTGTTTGTTTGACCCTGTGGGAACAGGACATCTCAAATAGACATTCAGGGAGTTGCACAAAATTGGTAGTGGCTTTTGGCCGGGACTTGCTAACTGGCAAGTCCTTTATGGGCTCACTTACATGATGCCAGAGCATGTTTGTGTTCAGTTTGACGTGCTGAATACTGACATCCGAAATCTAAGTTATTGTCATTATAAAAGGTCTGGGTTTGTGTTGATGTAAGTGGAGCCACAGCCAGCAATACACAGATGGGTAGTTAGAAAGAGATGGGGCTGCATTGTGTGAGATGAGGTAGTGTCTTTATGGAATATGTGTTGGTTGGTGCGTTGCAGTGAGAAATCCGACTCATCCCATATCTCATATCCCTCGCTTTACATTCAGCAGTGTTGGCTAAGTGGATATATGGCATCCGTTGTCCTCACCGCAGGCTATCCAGAAAGAAACAAAAAATAAAAAATGTAATATAACACTGCCCTTTTCTGACTGCAGTAAATCATCTTGTGGAAATGAGGACAAAGAAAACAATAGTTTTGCAGTCATCTGTTTATCTTTTAGTTGTTTTGTTTTGTTTAATGGAGTCTCCCTCACGTGTCCATAGGAAATTATTAAAGTGCAGTGTATGGAGTTTTAACGCCATTTGGCCCGGTTTCACCCTCCACAATTAGGAAACAGTTTAGGCTCCGTTGGTTTGCGACGTGCCCTGTTTTAAGGTTATTTTGTTGTTGTTGCTTGACATTTATGTTGTACCACACCTAGAGTCTCCCTTGATATTATATTTCTACATTTTGTCTGCAGGATGGTGGATGATCTGCACCGTCTCCTTCGTGCGGCAGAGATCGACGGACCCTACATCCTGGTGGGCTCCGAGCTGGGAACGCTCAACGCCAGGTTCTACAGCCACATCCATGATGCGTGAGTCTAGTTGCCCCGGCAACCTGTATCGGGAAGCTAAAGCCCAGGACAGCTAGTTAGTGCCTAGATGATACTTTTGACGTCATTATAAGATTAATTGGGGCGTTTTGAAATCCCTTGTCCAAAGCTAAACAGTGAATTATCTAAAAGGAATGAAAAGCTATCACATATTCCTTTTTTAATAGCATACAAACAGGTTAACAAATGCTGTACAACTTTAAATAACCACCACATAGGGGATACTGTATGGGATTTGTTTTCATACTATATACTTATTATCGTGTATATTTCTGTACGTACGCAATCTTTGCTCTATATACACTGCAGTACCTTCCTTAAATTTCCTGTTTCACTTAACAACCTCCACCTCTGGCTAAATTGCACAGATATTCATTTTCGGAGAGCATCCATAAATCCTGAGCGTGTTCCGTCAAATCCATCCTCTGTGATTCACGGCGCAGTCAGCCGGGTTCCAGGTTTGATAGATTTACCGTTTGATTAGGCGTGATGTCACGGCCATTAAAGTGAGTCAATGAAGGCTGTGTCGAGTAGATGACACAGAGTGGAAATATGGCCCTCTGGATGTGGTCGCTGGTCATCAGTCTGGGCAGGTCACAGATTGGCAAATGCACAGAAACCGTGGGTAGGACGACCCCATCCATTTCTCAGCCCACGACCGCTCAGGCCAGAGTCCAAGAGTCTTACTGTGTGTGTGTTTGCGTGTGTGTGTGTGTGTGCGTGTGTGTGTGTGTGTGTGTGTGTGTGTGTGTGTGTGTGTGTGTGTGTGTGTGTGTGTGTGTGTGTGTGTGTGTGTGTGTGTGTGTGTGTGTGGTCGTGTTCGTGTGTGTGGTCGTGTTCGTGTGTGTGGTCGTGTTCGTGTGTGTATGTTCACGTGTGTTCTTTTGTGTGTGTGTGTGTGTGTGTCAAATCCATGTGTGTGCGTGCTTGTCCTCTGTGTCCCCCAAGGTTTGTGTCGGACCTGGTTCTGATTGATCCTATCCCGGAGGACGTGTTTGAGGAGGACCAATGGAAGGAGTACTGGTGAGTTGATACGCCTCCCTCCATGGGTGGGGGGGGAGGAACAGGGACATTGGGACTTGTTTTTTTGAAAATAAAATGAGCCAGAAAAGGAATTGGCAAGCCGGAGATAGGAACACTGGATCGTGTTCTATGTGCAGCAGTCGGGCCTCGGGGCGTGTGCTGATTGGCCTTGTGCTGACAACTCATCCTGCCTGATTTGTCTTGTTGGGCGGGGCTCATTAAAAACATTCATTCATTCCAGGGGCCCCAGAAATTCATTAGTGGATGGTAATCGCAGCAGGCAGCCATATTATTGTTTGTTTTTGTGTTGGGGTGACTTGTTGTAGCGAATAATGAATTAGAGTAGTGGTAGTTTTCTAAAACATTACAAGGCAAGCCATTAGCGCTCGCATGCCATATTATGTGTTTGCTGCAGTCTAGATGGTTTGTTAATGATTCTAGGATGACTATCAGTAAAAATGTTGACTAAATGAACTGTTACTTTGCAGTCAATTTTACAATCATTCAAACCATTTAACGGCAAATAAAGCTCTTAACCGTCAACTGAAATCAGCTATTGATTTGTGTAATTTGGGTTTCAGAATATTGCAGAACCTGCAAGCTCTAAGTGCCACAGAGTCCAAATATCCGTCCCCTGCAGCATCAAGACAGGAAGTAGTCAATGATGTTCAGACCATGCCCTAGCCAGTTTGGCAGAGCTCAATCTTTTAGAGATTCCAGGTCACTAACATCCGCAACACAGTGGTTACATAATGATGCGCTAACTCTGATAAGAAATAGATGGAGAAATGGGGAACAGAAAATGTGCCTAATTTGTATGTGACTTTAAGCAGAGCAGCCCCATTTGTCAGGGATACGTTTCCAATTATTCTCGCTGATTAATAGCCATTGGTTTAACTGTGGATATGACAGCGCAGCCGCAATCCAATTACTCCCACCGGGTGTCTGTGGAAGGGGCAAAGAAAGGGAGAACACTTGCATTTACATTGTAGAAGAACACAATTCGATCAGGGGCGGATGGGCTGGCTGCGGCATGATTGCGGATTACGTGTGAGGACATTTCCGTGATATGACTGATGGAGACGTAGACACAGATCTCAATTTATACGGCGGTGGTTCTCAACTAGCCTCAGGAACCACAAGTGTCATTAGTCCTTTCCAATATTGCAGTAATAAACAAGGCCTTAAAGTAATGTTTAAAAGTATTGAGCAAACAAAAAGCAACAAATGGGGCTCAACTCGGGCCTTCTGTCTACAGATGGAGGTTTGGCATATGCTCTGCGACCCAACCAAAATGCCCCATTGACCCACGTCAAGGGGATCAAGGTCACGCAGGTCATGAGTGACGGTGTTCTGGGATGTCTCTGGCTCTCTCACAAAGACGCTTTACTTCAGCTGCTCTCTCTCACTTGGATACACCACCTGCTGGGCGTGTCTACCTTAGTTTTTCCCTCGGTAGATGCCTGGGTATTTTGCGATCAGCCTTCGGTGCATATGATACAGTCATCCAGCGGGTGGTGCGGTGGTGGTGGTGGTGGTGGTGGTGTTGGTGGGGTTGGGCTTCAGCTGTACCTGACGATGAGGAGGGAGGATGGGGGTTGATGGGAAGACGCTATCAGCAGGGTGTTGGGGACCAGAGGATTTACACATCAAAGACCAAAGTCATTAACGGCGGCTCACGCCCCAGAATGAGTTCTGTTATATCCTGTAAAATAGATCTCCCGAGAAATGTTTCTCTCTCGCTCTCTCTCCCGCTCTCTTTCTTCCATGCATTCAGTGTACATATGTGTGTGTGTGCGTGTGTGCGTGTCCCTGCCTCCGTGCATGTGTCCTTGTTGTGTAGGGGGGTTTGGGGGTTTAATCATAACTGTCCTATTGGGGATTTCCTTTTTTAATGTGGCTGCACGTAGCTCTGATTTCGTCTTCGTGTTCTCCAGTGTATGTGTTCACATCTCCCCAGAGAAGTGTGTGTGTGTGAGTGTGTATATGATAGAAAAAGGGAAGCTACAGGCATGGGATCAGCACCCTGCCCTTATTTAAAGCCCATCTGTTTAGGTCAAATTGAAGAGGAGAGTCTTTTCAGTGGTTTTTCTCATCAACGGGCTGCTGGCCTGCCTATGGTTTCAGTGTCACCTTTTTTGCAGTAGATGTAAACAGGGTTATGTTGAGCTGTAAAAACCTTGCATTTTGTGGAATAACCACACACTACAAAATATGAGCCTTTCTTTCCTTCTACACTCTTTTAAATCAATGTCAACTCCTGTTAGCGTTACTTTAATTACCTCCCCGTTAAGTAAGGGCAGTATGTCTCGATGTCCTTGCACTGAACATGATGTCTGGATTAATGTTTTTTATGCAGGAACGTTTGCTAAAATGTACATTATAGTCACCTTTATATAATCCATTGGGATATGGGTGTCTGTGTGTGGGCTTATGTCCCATTGCATGTGTGTGAGTGAATCAGAGAGAGGATTTCAAAATGATTTGCCCCATGGGGCGATATTCGCTTGGAGACACTCACTGCTCTGAACCGTCCTCCTAATGGGAAGCTCCTCACATGGTAATGAATGCTGATTGATTGGTCGCTGCCCGTCTTAATGCACCATGAACGTGTTAAACACCACACGCACACCGCTCTCATTATGCCACACAATTCTTTCCTGTCCACGTATCACAGAGGCACCGGAGAAGCTCATGGGTTTTACCGAAACGCAAGTTCCCCTCTCTTATGAGTTGTGTACGTCAGCTAACAACATCCAAGATGGGAGAATAATAAGGAGCTTTGTCACAAAGAATTGTACAAAACCACATCAGAGAGAAGTCAGAAGTCCCGCTTTTTCTTTTGCGTCTGGCTACTAAACCCAGACATTCATGCTACCACACAAACATTTTTTTTCTGGCAGAAAGTTTCTGTACAAAATATTTGCAACCATGCACATGCATTTTACACAATGTTGACTGAGGATATTGCCACGCTAAGTTCTCCACATCGCAGATGTGTTAATTTGCTGTGTCTGATTGTGTCGGTGAATCATCTTCCAGTGGACATACGCAACTTGTTTTGCCTCTCACCTTTGCTGGCTCCACAGTTCCTTCCCTATGCCTGTTACTTTGACAACCCCTCTCTGCTTGCTGTAGCTACTGTTTTATTGGAAGTGCTCTATAATATGCTAAGTGGAGTTCAAAAGTACAAAGAGATTCTGCCCATCGCCACTGCAATTTACGGAATGCCATTAGCGATGGTATTTTATGAGCGCAACTGTGGAAGGCAACGCAAGGTAATGTTCCTCAGTTATAATGTAGTCTTACCTGTGGAAATGTCAACGTGAGTGGTGGAGGGGGGGACAGCCATTTTAATTTTCTCTAGCGCCTACACCTTTCCATTGTGCCTGGATTTGAAACACTCCCATCCTGCCTATACAGTAGCTAATTGAAAACCTTGAGTGCTTAGCATTACATAACCTTTGCTGAAAGCTGTCCTACCCTCGAACTCTCTTGCTCTATTTTTCTCTCGCCAGAGTGGGCTCTCTGACAGAGAGCTCAGATTGCAAGCAGGAAAGTAAGTGTAGTTTAGTTGCAGCAGAAGTTGTGAGGCAAAAGAACTCCACCAACCCCACTTTCCGCTGGCTTATGCTCCCTGTGAGCTGTATTTAAATAATCCGCTGGAGTAAAGCTCTTCTCCAGCCCCAGCCTCCCCATCTCTCAGGGACCATGCACCAATATTGGCATCTGGTTGGAGGCGAAGAGGTGATGCTGTGAGAGAACATGGGGACCATTAATTAAGATGAAGAGCGGGCTTAGCTTGGCAGAATGTGGTGCTGTGTGAGTTTGTTTAGGACTAGGCCGAGGTGAATATCTAAGGTCAGACGTTAAATGTTTGGTTGTGTTATTGTATGTTTGTGAATTTAAACATTGATACTGCGTGAATGCTGAAACGCGGCCAAGCTCGCAGATCCCGCGTGCCCCCATATAATCCTACATTATTGGATTCACCTGTGACACACTTCCTGAATAAGCCTAGCATGGTTGAGACCAGACCTATCTCTCTCTCTTGCTCTCCCCCAATCCGCCCTCAAGGAGAATCCTCCCTGTGGCGGGAATGCCAATTAATTGAAATTAGCACACCTGTAAGTGAAACGCAACTAATGAAGCTCTGGTGCCGTGGGCCCTGTGTGTTTACCCCGCCTGCAGGGTTATCCATACAGACTCGGGGCTAGTTGGGTGTATCGATCGTATTAATATTCTCCAAGCAAGGCTGTATTTTTAATGAGACGTTGCGGTGCTAGAGTGACACCATGTGGCCACAGTGTGTGCTGCAGAGTTTTTCACTTTGTTTTGGTGCTGCAGCGTTTTTTACTTTTTAACTGGACTGATGGATTGTTCTCTGAAATCTCAAAATACATTTTCTCAAGATTTTGTTATTGCCATTTTGGATGAGACAAAATTGAAAGTCTAGGCCAGTGTTTGATAAAATTATACCGTAACCTAAGGTTACTGCACCTATTCATATAATATCACCTTTTGCTATTACTTCAGCTCTCTCTCTGTATCTGTCTCTCTGCTCTAATAGGTAATGGTGCTGTTGTGTATAGCTGTGTATAATATTCCCCACTATTTCTGTTTAAAGGCCGGTTGGCCATCATGAATTATAGAGGGTTTCACCATAGCCTCTGTTCCATCAGATGTTGATCATGTAAAATGGATGATGTGCATGTATTCACCACTCGCCTAAAATCAGAGCATCATATTTCCAGTTAACACAAGAAAAACGAAAAGGGGCCTAGTTACACCTTGTGTGTCCTGTTATTCACATAGATATTCTACTGAAACTCATTTGAGCAAGTAGATGAAGCTCTCAGAAGGGGATTTTAATGAGCCTTTACAGACAGTTTACAACTGCTGGATGAGTTTGTGATCGCAAATTAAGCATTTAAAGATCTCCGCCTCCAGCAACATGATTGGTCCCAACAAACATGAGGGTGAAACGCCCCGTTCACCAAGATATGCGCCAGTCTTCCATACTACTTTAGATTATTTATCTAAAATCTGATTGGTATCACCAACACCACTACATAACGGCATATATTCCAAAAAACGTGCCACTTGACGTAGCCCCCTTTTCCTCTTAAAAACAATCCACCCCCTGTGCCATAGTTGACTATAAAGCGCTCTGGTACGAAACCCCGGGGCGGTGTTGTATTTTAGCTGAGCCGCGTGTAATAGTCCATGTTGAAATGTGCGCGGCGGGCGCTAATAGTGAGCAGGGGAGCCCGTGTAATGGTGAGCGGGGGAGCCCGTGTAATGGTTGCTGTCGTGGCGCTGAGCCGCACTCGCAGGTAACGGGAGGCCTCGCATGTGTGATGAGATGGTAATGAGGGGGGTGGGGGAGGTGGGTGATGGAGGAGTTGGGTGGTGGTGGGGGAGGTGATGGAGCCTTAGCCTTATCGCTACAGGGCCAAATTCCGACAGTGAATTGCGCGGCGGTAACAAAAAAAGTAACAGAGCAGTCCATTCAGCCTGCACTAATCCAGATGGGAAAGTCAAACAGCAGAAAGTCCGCCGCGGCACAAACTCATTTCATCACTTTATTAATTTAGATATTGCCTCCTTGCTCCTGCGGGGGGGGGGTGTAGATTTTGTGTGTGTGTGTGTGTGTGTGTGTGTGTGTGTGTGTGTGTGTGTGTGTGTGTGTGTGTGTGTGTGTGTGTGTGTGTGTGTGTGTGTGTGTGTGTGTGTGTGTGTGTGTGTGTGTGTGTGTGTGTGTGGGAGAGAGAGAGACCCCCTCCTGAAATGACCAACATGGGCGAGGCGTTTTGCTCTACATGCTCTCCCCTCCCCAATACTTCGTCTGCAGCCGTTATCTGCTTAATTCATCCCGCCAATCTTGGCTGTCTTTACCCACTAAATTTCCCTTTGACACGCATGCCTTGCTCTGCATAATCCTCACTCCGGGGCAGAATTAAAAATGGAGAAAGAAGAGGAGGGAATAGGACAGGTGGCTGGAGAATCCTTCAAGTAACGCTGAATGCCAGACCCGGGAACGATTTGACCAGATCCAAACTGTCTGTCTGCCTGTCTGTGTGTCTGTGTGTCTGTGTGTGGGTGGTGGGGGTGGGCTGGTCCGATAGGGAAAGAGCGTGTTTTTCTCTCTCTCCCGGAATCAAGGGAAGAAGGGGTGACAGGTGGAAAATGTGCGGAGGCTGAAACGTCCCTAAAGAGCTGGGTCGAGGAGTGGCTTCTAAATTGCGATGGCGGAGAATGACTGCAGGGGGAGAAGCGGGTGGCCAAGGCAGATGAGAATGTCAGAATGTCACTCTCCTGAGGTCTGATTTGAAAAGTTTCCGTCTGCGGAAAGGAGAAAATAAGGCCCACGTGTTCCTTTCTTCCTACACCTCTTTGTTTTTCTTTCTTTCTTTCTTTCTTTCTTTCTTTCTTTCTTTCTTTCTTTCTTTCTTTCTTTCTTTCTTTCTTTCTTTCTTTCTTTCTTTCTTTCTTTCTTTCTTTCTTTCTTTCTTTCTTTCTTTCTTTCTTTCTTTCTTTCCTTCCTACTACCTTCTTCCCCCAGTCTGTGATTACCACTGGCCTGCAGGGAGGTCTTGTGGACGTGTTTATCTGCGAGGGTCTGTTCACAGCCCTTCGATCAGCCGAGCACCACCCCCCCCCTCTCACTCTATCTGACCGCTCGGCATTTACATGCTTGGCCAGAGCACGGCTTGACGTTTCAACTGGCGGCAAATGTGTCCTCCTACCGTTTTAATGGATCTCTGCTCGGTGCTTAGTTGGTTTTCGTCGTGCGATCCCAGGCTCGATGAGAAGAAGGCCAGAGTCCACCCGAGCAAGTAGTTCTGGGAACATGGCTGCCGTCACACTCTGGGTTCAGAATGGCCTTTGACAGAAGGCTGGAGACCGAAGATAACTCACAGCCCCTTTTGGATCACCGGAGTCAAGTGGCATTGCGAACACAAACCCAATGACGTTTTCAAATACAACTTAGTGTGTCGTCACACGCTATTAATGATCAAAGACCTTGTTATAGGACAATGCCGGGCATGGTGATCAAAGCTCTCCAGACTTCACTGCAACAACTGGAACATTATCATTTGTCAGAATGACTCCCTTGTACTGATTCTGCCGGAGAGCATTTAGCACTCGTGCACCTTTTGTACTCAATATGAGTGTTACATGTCACCCTATGTATCACCATACTCATCATACTCTCACAAGTACTCTTATCACAAATACCAAAATATTGCTATCGTAACCTTTGTGGCAGATGCATGCTCTAAATGCTCTCAGGCAGAATCTCTACTAAAATACATCACATGGTTATTTTGACAAATGGTATTGGTAAAATATACAGATATTGGTAATGATATTGGTTAAGTCACCAATCTGAACAGACTGGTTACAGATCTTTGAGTGGAGCCTGGAGACGCTGGTTACGATGTTTTGATCACCCCTTACCGGGGGGGTCTTTTACACTCAAGCGGATGGCCGGGTGTGTGGCCGCTCTGCTCTCCTTTGACACCAGCATGAAAAGCTGTGCTGAGGCTGTCGGAGGAGAGCTGATTTCAATCCCAGCCTGGGTTTGGCCCCAGAACAGTGCACACCGGGGCCCCTGTCCCCGTATCTTGGAGTCAGAGAACGTCCTTGATGTCGAGCAGCGGTGGAGGGGTTGATCCACAGCGTGTCGCCGCCCCGCACGGCCCTCTCTTCGTGGCGGCGGCGGCGGCGGCGGCCGCCCCGGGTAGGCACTATTGATTGAGCTCCGCAGGCCGAGACCGGCCAATTCAGAGCACCACTGAGCCGAAACCGATTGGTCTTCCCGAGTTACAAAATCCCGGCTCTCTTCTGCTTTTCTGCTTCTCCTTCGGCGGCTCATCTGACGCAGAAGAAAATCTTTCTTTTAGTTAAATGTCTCCATGGAGAAAGTTTTTTTTTTGGGGGGGGGGGGATTCGGTTCTTGAAGGAGGAGGATATTCATGGTTGACCTCTGTGTGGTCCTGGCCTTGATTCGGTTTCACCTTTGTCATTTCTGCCAGCTTTGATTAAGTTTTAATCCAATGTATTGATTTAGTTTTCTTAAGAATGAGAACAAGTCAAAGCGATTGACCTTCACTCAATGCACTGATCGCTGGTCATATATTCGGGACATAAGGTGTTCATTTAGATTGACCCAGTGTGTAACTGCTCTCGTGTGTTCCTGCAGGTACGGTAAACTGCTGCCCTCGCTCCAGGCCAGGCAGTTCTCGGCGGCGACGGGACTGAGTCGCATGCTCATCATCCTGGGCGTCATGGAGCCCGCCATCACTGGAGATGGCGTCGCTGAGGACGTCGTACAGCGCCAGGTGAGGCTCAGGCATATACACACACATGTGTGTCTAGGCACGCATCCACACACACAGGCACACATTCACACACACAGGCACACATTCACAAACACAGGCACACATTAACACACACACACAAGTATTTGTAAGTCATGAGTCCCAAATTGTGTGCCCAAATTTTAAAGGAACTCTAATGGTGTGATGGAACAGAAAGGTTCAAAATACTCAAAGGTATCTCAAAACCTTGCACTTATGTTTAGTCTCCAACTGTGCGAATGTATTACCTGATTAATAATTACTTTTGTTTGTATTATAATACATAAACAATTATAATGATACCGCTGAAGATGACTCTAGTGATTGGTAGTCAGAGACATTTTACACGTACTTTGCACATGAGTTTGTTGGTAGTAGTGTCTCTACTCTGCCACATGGTGGTGCTGGTGCCAGAACAATAATGACTGCAGTGGGGAAACCGATCTGTGCTGAGAATATGGAGAGGGGGGAAGAGAATCATCATCACAAACCCTATCATCACAGTTTTTGAGCCCCCCCCCAAGATACGGCGAATGAGAATTAAACCCGTTTGCAGACGTTTCCGTGACATCACAAACGTCCTCACTGTATATCTTGGGATGCAGGCTATATTGTAAACCCCAGGTTCTGACAGGTCATTGTAAATAATGTTTTTCTTGGAAGGCCATTAATATTGACTAGTACAGACCTTCCCCACAGACAGCGGTGTATATTGCAGATGAGTTCTTGGGTTGGGTGGATGATTCCACAAGCCGCTGTCACCACTGAGCTGGGCACTAAATCTGTTTTAAATGGTAAAGTGGCCACGTGTCGTCAGGCCTTGTACTCATTTTAGTCGACTTGTTTTGCGAAGCGCCACCGACAGAGCAGCAGCTATTGCTTTTGATGATGAACAACAGCCAATTTCCCCCCGCCGCCTCGGCGGCCAAAACGGTCTGTAAAGGCGTGGTTTTAAGTGGGAAACAATACATTTCACAAAGGGGTTTCTTGTTCTTTTTCACTGGAGTGGGGAAAGAGCGGTTGAGATGGAAGATCAGTGAGTGCTAATTGTAAAGCTAATCGCACCAGATTTTACACTTAACCGCTGAAACATGGGTTACTAAACAATGTCTGCTTCAATATCTTGTTACCTAGTGGTCCAGTACCACCCACTGGTTTAACGGCATTTGGATGGTTGGCCTTTTTTAATTATATTTCTTTATTTCTTTATTTTCTGCTTAGAATGTCTTACATTTGTTGGCAAGGAGATGAGGACATCATTGTGCTTTAATTCTCTAAGGAATGGAAAAAAAGGTGTCTACCAATAGCTTAGTGACGGTCATCACACACACACACACACACACACACACACACACACACACACACACACACACACACACACACACACACACACACACACACACACACACACACACACACACACACACACACACACACACACACTGAATTCAATAGAGCATGCAGTCCATTTCTCAAGGGCATGTTCTGTGACCACTGCTTAATTGAACTGGAGCAGAATTGTTTGCTGCTATGTTAATGGCACCCGAGTTATCTCCCCTCATCACATGCGAGAGATATATATACACACACATACAGTGACTGTTTCATTTCAGTGTCAATATCTGTTCTTCTACCGGCAGAAATTAACAACTGGAGAATTAAGATAATTTATTTTTTATTACTTTCAATGTGTAAGCTTAAATAAAACATTGTCAATTAAGTTTTGGGGAAGTGGACAAAAAAAAGAGGGGTTAATACAGGTTATTTCAGGAAATTGGATACCTGAACCTTTCTTTGATGAAATTCGTAATGCATCGATCCATTTTGTCCTCATTCTGTTTCCATAGAAGTACTTCCTGAGTAACCCCGCCCACCAGAGCAGTGCCGTGGACGAGCATTACTTCCTGAACGAGAGTGCGGCTCAAGTGAGGTCGGGAAACAACAACAACCACAACAACACTCAGAGCGACTGAAGTCACAAGCGTACTGTGTAGCGCTCCATATCGGTGCATATTTGTTATCTAACATGCCTAAATGGGTCAGTAAATAACAAAAAACTAAATGTTGTGCGCTCTTCTTCAGGGACATCACAAAGTTCAAACCCCTCTCTACGAGGACGTCTGTGAGCGTGATCACCGGAGAGTCTTTCGACAGCCAGATTCCAGAGCATCTGAACCAGGTGGAGACGCCTTCCCTCCGCCCTGCTGCAGGCGTGTCCGAGCTGTACAACACCGACCTCAACGGGCCAACAGGCGGTCGTAACCGATGTACATGGAAAACTGATGTGAATGTCTTATCTTTCTTCTTTTTTTTGTTTTTTTCATGGCAGATGGTGGCGAAACTTCAAAAGAAGTTTCTGGGTGAATCATATCCATCGGCCAATCACGTTGGGATCGGAGGTGTGGACCGGCGAATGATCTACCAGAGACCATCTGTCATCAGTCAGCACTTGAGGAGCGTGGTGAGGCAGCGACAGTCCAGGCAGCAGAGCGAGTAACGTGACCTGGCCTACATTTCATACATGCATCACGAATCTGAGGAACTGCTATCGTTTGTTGCTGCCTGTTACTTTTTTTTTTTCTATACTATTGGCTGCCTCAGACGGTGCGGCAGATATCTGAAGTGAATATCAATGTGAATATATTGAGTTTTATGTGCGAGTTTTACAAATCCTCACCAATTAAACCTTTTACACAGTACTTCATGCTTTCTGTGCCTCATCTGAGCCAAATGCATACGGGCCAATTCCATTTGAAGGCCTGAATCAATGCTCAGTGCTTTGAAACTATGATAGGGACATATGGTTTGATGATAGTGAGCAGTGTTTGGAAAATAGTGTCTGAAGGTATTAAAAATGAGAAGTTGCTTGAATATATCAATTTTTTTTGCTAGAGACTGTCCTTTTATACTGGTGTGGTGTAGTGTGAACTTAAATATTTATTTGGTTATGTCTACATTACTGAAGTTTAAACAGTACACAAACATCATTATTTCAACCTCATTAAGGTTCTTTAAGGCCATTCATGTGAATTTTACAGCGGTTACATTGAATCGTTATTTACTGAAAGAAAAGACCAGACGACACTGAATTATCCTGAGGATTTAAGTTTAATTATGACACCACATCAAAATAAAAATTTCCAACAGATCTGGAATTTTATTCCATCCATATACATGCATAGCAACAACGTTTGTTAAGAAACATTTTTCTCCCATAATTAGGACATTGGAATGATCATTTTACATCAGGTACCCCACTGACAGTCCCACCCATTCTGCTCATCAGCAATAAACTTAATTCTTGTACAATTCACTTTTTTTTTTTCTCTCCCAATGGGGTTTCAAATAATTATATGCACAATTCCCCCATTTCATAATACTGCTTTTTAGTAACGTTCCCTCATTTACAAAGTATTGCATTGAGAGCAAAAAATTCCAAAAAGGGAGATCAAAGAATATCATTCAACAGAAATACGAGTACTATACAAGAATGCTGCCATCTTCATGAGAACATCCACATCTGAGTTGAAGATAAGAGACAGGGACAAACAGCCACATATGTATGCAAAGCCATGTGTATATGCCAAACGATGTCAGATGCTGGGTATGCATGTGCGCCCACTAAATCACCTCAAAATGGTGATTCTTATTTTATTTTATTTTTTTAAGGCTAACAATTTCATTAGTAGCAAACCGCAAGTGACATTTTGAACATATACAAAAAACTGGTACAGCAAATAAGAATACACAAGTGCCTCAGTAGCTATTTTTGTGTCTAAAATGCATCTTGTCTTCATGTTCTGTCTATTGTTTCATTGAGCCTACATTACAGTGTAAACGATATGTGTGCTACACAAGAATGACTATACAATAACGTTACAAACAACTCTGATATAAATTTCATTTTGAATTTAAATTAAAATCACTACTCCTATTAATACTGATTGTAAAATAAATAAATGTGAAAGTGGCACCAATATTATTCTCGATTCATTTTCCATTTTTTTTCTTTTCAAACAATTGATTTTGCATTTTTAAGTCTTAAAACGATGAAAGAAGAAGCTTCTCTTGATTGTCCACAAGCAGCATTAAGAACTGCAAGATGCTCTATTCCAGACACAACAGTGTACCAAAATGGAAGAAGAAAAAAAGGGGGGGGGGAGGGTAGGGGAGTTGGTTGGGCGAAAGTTAGGGGACGCTATGGTGAGGGGTGAAAGAAGAAAAAGAAGCTCTCTCCCTCTTCCGGGACTTATTTGACGTGCTCCGCCGCGTGTGACGAGCAGTAGAACTTCTTGTGGGTGATAAAGTTTGACAGATTGTTGAACTGGATGTCACAGAGGCGGCAGTACTTGCCGCTCCCGGGGGCCTGTGACGACCCGTTCACACCTTTATTGGCCGCGGGCGGGGCTTCCGCACCGGGCGACTTGGCCGTGGGCGACACGTTCTCGTTGGAGTCGGCCGTGTTCTCAGTGCCCCACGTGGGCGAGGGATTGGTGGAGTGGCCATCTGGCTGCTGGGGGTTATGGGACTGGTTCTCCTGCTGGGGTGGCGCTGTTCCCGAGCGCTCCTCGGGCTTGTGCCCCCCATTGACGATGATCATGCCCCTGTTCTTGGGCAGCAGGGGGAGTGGCTCCTTGCCAGGGTGGGGGCAGCCATTAGCAGCAGCCGGCTGGGGCTGCTCTCTGGGGGTCCCGGCCTCTCCCCCCCCTCCCCCGTTGACGCTCTGCTCCGGTTCCCCGGGCTCTCCCGGGATCACTGCGCCGCTCGTCACGTAGTCGGTCGGCTTTATCCCGAAATACGGCGAGATCTGCTCGGCGCCTTTTACCTTCTTTATTGCTCCGGGGTAAAGGCAGTGGGGCAAAAACATGCTCTTGCTCTCGTCCTTTGAGGGGAGGAGCTGGGGCTCGGTGAACGGCTGCAGCCCGGGAAGCGGCCCCAGGTGAGGGGGGAACATGCCTCCGTTTTGCACCATCATCTTCCCGTTGCCGTTCTTCTCGCACTTGCCCGGGCTCTTGGCGTAGACGTCGTCGGCGGCGCTGCTGTTGTTGCCATCGCCCTTCACATCTGGGAACAAGGCGGCGGGCTCCAGGCTGCCCGCCTCGCCGTGCTGCTGCTGAGCCGCTGCTGCCGCCGCGGCGACAGCTGTGACGGGGCAAAAGTTCTGTTTGTGTGCGAGATAGTTCTCTACTTTGTTAAAACTTATCTTGCATACTGTACATTCGTGGTAGTCCAACAGTCTTTTCGGGGAGTTACATGTCTTGTCCGGGACGGGCGAGCACTTTTTGCTGAGGTCGATCGGGGCGTCCATCTCCTGCGGCTCGCCGCTACTGCACTTGGGCGGCAGGACGGACTTGGTGACCGTGAGCGAGGCCTCCAGGTGCTTGGGCACCATGCCCGGGAACACGTCGCACCGGGGATGAAAGCGCTCGGCCATGCCCTCCACGGCCTCCTGGGACGTGCAGGGGTTCCCCATCGGGGGGAAGCCCTGCTGCTGACCCATGGGCGGCCTGAGGTGCTCCTGGTCCGGCAGACACATCTCGTACATCTTCCTGCGCTTGCGGGTCCTCATGGTCCTCTGCATGGAGGGCACCTTGTTGGCGGACATGCGCTTCATGGGCGGGTCGTGGCGCGTGGCGCAGTAGTACTGCTTGTGCACCATGAAGGTCTCGTGCCGGCTGAACGTGATGTTGCAGGCCTCGCAGGTGGTCTTGTTGGGGTCGTTGTCGCTCTCCACCAGGCCCGTGCTGGGGCTCTTGCCTTCCATCTGCTTGCCGTTAACCCTCTCCTCGGTGCCGGTCGGGGTGGTGACCTTCTTCAGCGCTCCGGGTAGCTCTTTGTCGGGCCCTTTGCCCCCGGCGTTGATCATGTCTAAAACGCTGGAGTTCAGACAAGCTGACTGCATGAGGTGGCTGTCGGTCTCCGTGGAGTGGCAGCCGGCCAGGATGCTCACTGAACTGTGGCCGTTGTTCGGGCTCACTGCCTCGGGAACCTTGTCCGACAGGCTGGAGAAATCGGGAGACTTTGCCATGTGCTGCCAGCGGCTGTTGCAGTAGTGCTTTTTGTGGACCAAGTAGTTGTCCAGGTTGTTGAAGGTGATATTGCATTCGAAACAGGTAGCCCCTTTGGGCATGAGGGGGCTGTAGATGACAGGGGGATAGCTGTTTCCTCCGTGGCGGAGCCTCCGATGAACAAGCTCTGACATTTTCGCGAGGATCTCTGAGGCCTGCGGGACCACGGAAATGTCCTGGGAGAACGCAAACTGAGACAAGAAGGGGCCCATGGGGAAGGTGGGCATGTTGTGCTGCACGGGGGACGAGGCCAGCCGCGGGCTGGAGGGCTCAGACTTGATCCTGGTGTAAGAGAAGCTGGCTTTGCTGCCCGGGTGGGCCTCTCCCTTCTGCATAGACAGCATTGGCTTCTTCTCAGCCTTGTCGACCTCCCCCTCTGTGTTCGTCTCCTTGGTGAGGGTCCCTTTGGGGCTTCCGAGCAGCGCATCCTTCCTGTGGGCCAGCTCGGTGCGGGCGTGATGCTGCTGGAGGCTGTCCTCTGGACCCCGGGGGGAGAGCTCGGTGCCGTCGGCGTCCCTGTGAAGTTTGTTGCCGTGCCCGTGTAAGTCCTGATGCTGTAAGAGTTCCCTGTGGCTCTGGAAGCTGATATGGCAGTGATTGCATCTAAAGGCCGCCTGTGACAGGTGAGACATGATGTGATGCTGGAATGTAATAAGGGAATCTGCCGTGTAGTTGCAGATTGTGCATTTCAAGTTGGTGCCAGGAGGGATGCTCTCTTCCATTTTGACACCTGTGAAGGAGATAAAAGAGAAATGCTCAGAACCTCAGCGCTTCCAACTCCTCCTTCAGAGTTAACGTCAGAAAACCATCAAATGGCGTTGCATAATGCTAAGCCTATTCCTTCTTCTGGCAGATATATATATTTTTTAACAGATGAACTGTCAGCATTGCCGAATGACAGCTGGGATGAGTTTATTTATCCATCTTAGTAACTACAGGTTCATCCATTCTGCGGGAGAGACAATTTCCCATAAAAATACGGAGAAATATTCAACGCTTGAGAAAATGAGAATGAGTATTTGGGTGACTATTTGTTCTGGGGACGGAGCCGGCTGTTTCTTCACTCACCGGTGTGTGATGTGCTCAGGTGCAGCTCCAGGGCCCTGGCTCCGGAGAAGCTCTTGTTGCACTGAGGGAAGGGGCACATGCTGGGGGTCAGGTGGGGCGCCGTGTCGTTCTCCTCGGCCACGCTCTCCGGCTCCCGCTGCCGCCCGCTGCAGTAGTACATCAGGTGGGCCTGTAGGTTCCTCTCGCTCCGGTACCAGATCCCACACGCCTTGCAGGGGAAAATATCCTCTGCGGAGACGCAAAACACAAGAGGGGAGAGCGGACACGATTAGTGACTTTTCACGACTTGATCACAAGAGATGGTTGTATTATTATTGCATTCAATCATTCCCCTTCTGAAACCCTCGCATCGCCTCCTGCCGCCTAGCCACGACTGGGCTTGTGTCCTTTCTCAAGGGCGAACCAGAACACTGGCCCATCTGCTTCCAGAAGCCTCCCTGTCGAGCTGAACCCAGATAGCCCCTCAACAAGTAAACAAACACGCTATTTGCATGAGCCGTGTATTTTGCAATTAACAGGTTAGTTTGAGCTGCAGAGTGTTGATGTGAACCCAAAAACTTGAAGGTCGCTGGCTCTTATCTGCACCGCAGAGACTCATCTGGGTTAATCTATGGCCAGCGGAGACACGCGCCCAGTTAAGCAGGTGACTGAGTACAGGCGATGCTGTCCTGTGTGTGTGTGTGTGTATGTGCATGAGTGTGTGTGTATTTTTACTAAAAGAGAAACGAACCAGCAGTGCTGAGGGGGGGGTTGGTAAATCAGAGCAAGACAGACGGACAGAGGAGGACAGAGCGCAGTGAAGACGAGTGGCGGGTGCCCCTTATCTGCACGCAACCCGGCGCGTGCACGTGTGTGCAACACTCACTGTTGACGATGGCGGTGGGCAGTATGGAGGCCATGGCGGCCTGCTGGGGCAGGAGCTGGATGCTGTCCAGCAGCCTGGCGGGGTACATGCCCTCGCTCAAAGACATGTGGTTCACCGCCTGCAGGCGCGAGTCGAAATCCACCGCAAACGCCACCAGCTCCTCGCCCTCCATCATGTTCTTGGTGGTGGTGCACCAGAGTTGGCCACCTGGACGAGACAAGAGATAAGGAGAAGAGGGACACCGTCAGACACACAATCCGGGGAGGAATTATACAATGACCACTTGAAAAGGGTGTTTTATTTATGTTATATTAGGTGCACTTGGTGAGTTGTGGGTAAGGTGAATGATGTTTGGCGACAGAATGCGCTGTTATTTCAGTATGGCATCAATGGTGGGGGGGAAAAAGCCATTAACTACTCAGTGGATAGGAATATAGGCACAAAGCTAATGCCTGGTAGTGCTTTAAGCTAGCTGGGTTAGTGTAGAGCCTGGCTGGTGGAAAACGGAGCCCACACACATGACTGCCAAACTGATACCAGGTCCTCCATATTATTAGATTGTTGTGTTTTGGGATTAAGACATTCCTGTGAAATCTTCCAAACGTATTCATTAAGTCAGAGAAAGCACGGGTAGCGGCGGGGGAAGGCGGGGATGGGAGTTGTGGTGGTGGAGTAGGGGGGAGGGGGGGGGAGAGAGTGGCGGTTTTAGCTTAGATAATATTTATCTCGGCACATGACAGGCTTTTCAGCTGCACTTCATTTTCCATTGAAGAGATTAAAGTTTTTAATGTGACTATTTACAGAAATCTGGCTGGGGAGATAACAACAAACTATGATACGCCGCCGCTAAATGGCAGAATTAGGACATTGTTTCTGAGGAAAGCCGGACAATTAATTAAAGCGCGCTGTTGGCTTTCAAAGATGTGCAAACATTCTGACGGAGCGTCAGACGGTGGTGGTGGGGGGGTGGTGGTGGTAGTGGGAGGCTGGCGGGTAGGGATGCGATAGGAGGCCGTGCCTGATCGGGGATAAAGGACATCCTGAGGAGAGGTGTGGAGGCGGGGTTGGCGTGGCGAAGGACTGCCTCCCCTCCTTCCCCCCCTCTACTGACTAAAACACTGATTACTGACGCCTGATGGTGTTCAGAGGAGGAGCTGCAGACCCAGAGCCTTAAGCCTGCCATGGGCACGGCCGCCTGACGTCTGATGGGGACAACCTAATACAAACTATCGGCTCTGAATTCAAGAGGAGAGGAAGAAACAGAGCTGTCATAATAACGCCCTACCGTTCCAGCCATGCATTATGCATAAATCACTGTTTAAGGACTCCAGCACATGAATTGCCCCATTATTTCGTTTTTTTTAATATTATTGATATTTCTTTGATTAAAACCATTCAAGGAGATGGTGAACATAAGAGCAGTAGAAGTGTGTCAATGAGGAGTGAGAGGGTTAAGAGTTAAGATTGTGCTATATTTCTTGTTCTTTGTGATGGCTAAATGTCTGTGTATGTGTATCAATCTGCACCTGTCAGTGTATGTGTGTCTTCATGTGCACCTGCTTTGGTGTGTGTGTGTGTGTGTGTGTGCGTCTTTATGGTCACCTGTGTGTGTGTGTGTGTGTGTGTGTGTGTGTGTGTGTGTGTTCATGGTCACCTGTGCGTGTGTCAGTGCTACTCTGGAAGAGTGCTTATCTGGTGGCCAATCTGGTCTGACGAGACACACTTCAGGGTGCTTGACTTGATCGTTTTGATTCTGTCACAGCACACACTGCCTGGAGAGACCCCTTGAATTTTTATCTCCTAATTAAAATAGCAAAACTCCTCTCCTAACTGTCCGCCATCAAGGTAGATATGAAGAGCCACTGACAACGTTGGGATGGGAGAGGGACGGGGGGAGGGTGGCTGCATTTATCAGTGGTGACTACACAAGTTCCTCTGAGAAGATCTTTTAGCACAGAAGCACTCGCACGCTCACAAAGAGAATTATGCAGCAGGTCTCTGACACCCCTTGATACAAATCACCGGTTTTACCGAAGCTACTCTAGATACTCTGCGTTCTCCTCCAGGCTCAAATGGAGATGATGAAATGGTCTAATGAAAGAAAAGAAAGAATGTTTTACAAGAGCTCGGATACTGCCATTTAACGGCAAAATATGCAGACAGAGATTGAATCCCTGCAGCCAAGGATGCGACAGATCCATCTGTTGTGTGTGAAAATGCTGGAAGTCAGTTTGAGGACCGAATGTCCCGGTTTTATCATGCTGCATGAAACACTGTGGCAGCAACCTTGTTTTGGCACACTGGAGATCCACCCAGACCAGATAGCAGACAGGCACGGAGGTGTATGCAGGAGGACTGCGACAGTACGGCAGATATTAAAATGCTAATTGTTCCTCAAGCCTGCATTGTTGCAACATCTTGAGTCGATTCAATAGGGGTAGAAACCTAATGCTTTAATGATGCAAGATGTTCTATATCCGCCGTCCCCCCAATCCCCCCTCCCCTCCCAATCGACACCAGATTGTTATATTAGTATATGCATAAATTAATGTTGTAATTCTGACGCTAACATGCATGCACATATGTGCACGGATGGACCCATCTCCGGATGCACACATGGATATCTATCTGTGTGTGCGATGGAGCATGCACAAACACACAAACACACACACACACACACACACATACTCACGCACACACACACACACGCACACACACACACACACACACACACACACACACACACACACACACACACACACACACACACACACACACACACACACACACACACACACACACACACGACACACACATCCGCAAGTACACGCATGCAAGAACATACATTTACACACAGGTATTATTTAATATACACACACTGACTAAAATATTGAATAAATGCCTGATTAGACATTTTATGAAACAGTAACACTATTCCGAGAGACGCTTATGTGTTATTTTCTGTACTCTTTGTACAGGAGGTGATCTAGGTCATGGAAGCAGAGGATGACCACCTCTGCCACTGGCTTGGGGAGTATAAAAAGCCCCTGTGTGGGTGGAGGGTGGCGGCGGGAGGGGGGGGCTAAGAAGCAGAGAGGCAAACCATAAGTCTTGAAACTAGGGGAAAAGGCTGGAAGAAAAGTGCAGCTCGAGATTTGCACTTGTTTTGCCTGTTAACTGTCTGCAGTGAGCTGCCTTTGTGCAGCGGCCAATGCAGTTGGAATGAAGGCTATTGTCTAAATCCTCCTGCAGAGCACCTGATAAAAGAATAAAGAACTATGACATATTCTAAAAACAATGGAGGAATTAAGGGGAGACAATAGGCCAGCTGCCTCATTAAAACAATCAAAAAACGGCATCCTGTACGTAGTCCAGATAATTAAAAAACCACTGCTTCCCAGAGTCTTTCAATGCCATATCCACCAGCATACGGAGGCCCTGAGACTATGGCTCTGCTGGCTAAATGCCCTCTCCTCTCTCTCTTCTCCCTCTCTCTCCCCTCTCTCTCCCCTTTGATTAATGGTTTATTTGAACATGCAGTTGAAGATGAACATATGAAGGAATTTAAGACACAATATTGTTATGCAAGCCCCCCCACACTAGAAGTACCTCCACTCTAATCAAACGTCAAAGGATGAATCGCGCATGTGTGTGTGTGTGTGTGTGTGTGTGTGTGTGTGTGTGTGTGTGTGTGTGTGTTGAGTGTGCTTGTGTGTGTGAGAGTGAGGGAGTGTGTGTTTGTGTAGGTGGTGGGGGAGGGGGGGGCATACCTCTCTCCCTTTTTGCCTAAAGCCCCGAGAGATTTCAAAGTGCGAGCATCAGAGCACCAAATTTTAATTTCCTCCACTTTAAATGACTTTATAAGGAAAAAGGTTGGATGTGTCTTGTATCTGAACATGGAGGAGGCGGGGGTGTGGAAGGTGGGGTCGGAGAGAGGGCCCCTCAACGCCCCAGAATAAAACAGTTTGTTTCATTACCCGCTTATAACCGCAAACCACCGTATCTTAATGAAGCCCACAAACAAATCTGGAGCCTCGTGCGGGGCACAGAGCGAGAGACAACAAAGCGGCAGAAATAACAGAAGGCGGCGGATAATTAAACTGGCCTGAAGACAGGTATTCGAAACGTCGGTGTGTAAACAGCACAACTCTTTAATAGTTCGGCTGTAAAACGCATAGTTAAGCGCGTCAGCAGCACCACTCGCCTCTCCCATCTGTCCACGCACATTACGGCTGCGGAGGCCCATTACAGCACTGGTGTGAAGTCATGTCTCACTGCAGCACCCGGGCTGGGTGAGGAAGGGAAGGGGGGAAGAAGAGATGGGGCTGCAGCTTCTGGGAGGACTATCAACAGCCCCTCCGACGCCATGTGAATACACTGTGACTGTGTGTTCTGGAAGTTACCATCCACTTAGCAAAGCAGATGAGTTGGATCGTGGCCTCTTCCAATTCCGCCGAGCGTGTACAAAGGTAACCTTTGGATTGGTAACTTATGCAGCAGATCTTTATTTTTATAATCAATATCGTAGGGAACGTGTCAGGCGTTCCATTACTGGAAATTAAGGGCAGGAATAAATTGCGGGCAATCTCGTATCGCTGGCTGTCTCGCGCCGACAGCCTGATAGCCGCTTGGCAAAGCGCCTCGTCCCCCTGATTATTCAGCCTCTTAAAGTTGTCATCTCTGTCCATTGGCTTGCCGATAACTGTTGGTCTTAATTGTGAAGTGAGGCTAGCATCGCCCCGGGCCACGGAGAGGCTTGTAATTAAAGACCTCTACTCTCCTTGTCTTCAAATCAGCTCAGACTCCTCCCTCGCCCCAATGGGAACGGGCTTCTAGCACCTTCGAATAACAAGTAGCCACATGCTGTTCACCGTGAACTGTAGATTTTTAACAAGGCTTTGTCCTCGAAGAGAGCTCCATTACTAAACCACCCTTCTCCAAACACAGAGTAGCCTGGCATTGACTGATGGCTTCAGTTTTTTTATTTGCAAAAATGTGAGTGCATCAATATGCTTTTATTATAAATATTGATAGCATTATATGATTATAATTAATATGAGAATGAAAAGGAGAGGAGGAAGAAGCCGAAAGAGAGGAAGAGGAAGATGAATTCTTGCAACAACAAATCCATCTCATGAATAATGGCAAATATTGATACTGTTTACTGAATGTACATAATCAACATTATGTACAATCACTGTTGTCAAACTGTCATCAGAGCCCCGCTCAACCTGTCTACCTGTTAGTCTATCACACCCTCCCACACACACACACACACACACACACACACACACACACACACACACACACACCAACACACATGCGCTCACGTGCACACGCACACACACACAGCTACACACACAGACAAAGCACACACACACACACAGACACAGACACACACACACACACACACACACACACACACACACACACACACACACACACACACACACACACACACACACACACATAAACACACACACGCACACACACACACACACACACACACACACACACACACACACACACACACACACACACACACACACACACACACACACTGGGTCAAATAAGCTCACGATTATTGACGGTGCACCAAACTAGAATAAGCTGACTGTACCATTACCTTCTATACAAAACCACTAAGCTTTCCCCATGTCTCTCTTTCTCTCTCTATCGCTCTTTCTCTATTATACTTTCTCTTACGCCTGATGCTTCAGCTATATTTCTGGCCACTAGGAGGCACTCTTCTCATGCGTAAGCCGGGGCTGTGCAGGCGGTAGAGGCCGCTTCGTAACGATGGTCGATGCAGCTCGCCTCACCTCAGAGTGCCAAGCGACTAGACAGAGACAACCAGCCTTGAAAAAGTACCCTGATGTCAAGACAAATATTTATAGATGCCTAGGCTATATATATATATATATATATATATATATATATATATATATATATATATATATATATATATATATATATATATATATATATATATATATATGTGCATATATATATTTATATATTGAATGAAGAAAATAACTGTATATTATTGACCTAATTGTGGCAGTTTAATTATGTTTCATGTTTGTCCATACTTGTAGTTCAACCTTATATAGGTCTATAGGTGCATTGTTGTTAGCACATTTTTATACATTCAGAAAAAGTAGTAGATGCTAGTTAGAAAGAGAGATGTTTTTTGATCAAATGTGTTGGGTTTTCGAGCACTGCACAACACAAGCAATCCGCAAAAACGTTTCCCTCTTCGCAACACCGATTTTGTCCAGCCTAATTTGAGCATGGATGGACGGTCTTTTGGTGGAGTAGACAGGGCGAGAGAGAGAGAGAGAGAAAGAGAGAGAGTAGGAGAGAGAGAGATGTAGAGAGTGAAACGGTGATAGAGAGAGAAAGAGAGGGATAAATAGAAAGAGAGAGAGAGAGAGAGAGAGAGAGAGAGAGAGAGAGAGAGAGAGAGAGAGAGAGAGAGAGAGAGAGAGGGAGACCGTAGCAGAGATAGCGAGAGATGTAGAAAAAGAGAGAGAGATCGTGAAGGAGAGTGAGACAGAGAGAGAGCGAGAGAGAGAGCATTCATGGAGTGCCTTGAGCGAATGGCACACAGGTCACCATCCACAAATTAAAAAGGACCTCCTGGGGAGCAGAGGGGTGCAGACAGTCACACTCTGTCTTTACAGTGGCTGTTCCCGTGGTACAGAGACACGGAGCCGTCCGCAACACACACCAACATGCAACATATTAGCACAGTGCTCTGAAAACAAAACACAACCAAAAAGAAAATAGACTTGAATCAGCTGAAACCTGCAGAAAAGAACGATAAGATTCCGACAAAATTGAGATTTGGAGAAAGAAAAAATCTCTTGCTGCTTAAAAATTAATGCTTCACTTTGCAATTAAATGACATCGCTCTGGCAGGTCTCTGGAGATGAAGAGCGTTTTCTCCGTTGCGTTACAAAGTGAATGCTTCCCTAGTAATAGGGATAGAGTGCTGAGTACAACTGAAAGAAAGTGCAGTGCTTTTTCCAGATTTTCAGATGATGAAATACAATTGTTTTATTCAATTCTGCACAAAGATGCGCAATAACGCGATCAACAGATAAACAAATAATTATCGGAATTGATCACTATCTTACGGAACTAATAATTGGAAGATCAATAATTTTCACTTCAACAACAGAGCACAATCCCTCCTCGCTAACCAGCGTCCACCATCACTCCCACCCTCACCACCACGAGTCAAGTAGCGCTAATAAAGGAACCTTCCCACTCCCTCCAACTCTATTGTGCTCTATCGGCTCCGGTCTTTATTTAAACAGGCCTGTCCCGTTGAGCACTCTATTAGCTCTGCCGCTCCACGGGCAGTAAGGCCTGTGGTCAGGGGCCCGGTCGCGGCCAGTCGACATGTGTTTATTGTGGCCCCTGCTGGGGTGGCAGCCTGCTTAGGGGCCGGTCTGACCGAAACCCCGCTAATGGGAGCAGAGGACCCCTCGGTGACAGGAGGCTACCGCAGTGCCGCTGAGCACCGCAACACCGGGGCCCCGGCCACTCGGCGTGCTCCAGCTGTGGCTCCGTGGCCCGTGTCCCCCTACCCATCATGCCTCTGTGGGATCAGGTGAACGGCGGAGCTCCAGCACTGGAGAGCTGGTTTCCAAGGGAGACGCGTGCCACGGTCCTCCAGCATGGCACCAGCCATACGCCACATGGGCTGGCGTGCTCCTCTGTGTGTGTGTGTGTGTGTGTGTGTGTGTGTGTGTGTGTGTGTGTGTGTGTGTGTGTGTGTGTGTGTGTGTGTGTGTGTGTGTGGTGGATGCCAGCCCTAATACAAATGCATGCCGTTTAGAAAATGAGACCCTTTCTTTCACTCTGCATCTCTGCTATTTGGAAAAGATCTGTTTTGGCCTTCTGGCGTCGTGTTACTTCCTCCTCTCCAGAAGAACGGCGTGCCAGAGAGATGCACCTGTCAACCGTTTTGGAGTGAGATATTATTGATACGGACGCAGAGAATAGAGGGAGCGACGCGGCTCTTTTTTCGTCGCAATTGATTTGTCGGGGGCTGAATACACGACTGATTTCAAGGAGATGCTAATCGAGGCAACGCAGCTCAAGTCATACGTATTATCTGCTCCCCGGCAGCGCGCTCACACCGAGGCACAAACACAGCCTCACCTCCACCCCCCCCCCCCCCAAGCCTTACCAGTCACACACACATGCTGGCTTCCCAGCATGCCCCCGTGTCTCCGGCACATTGCTAATACTACACATTGGTCCGACGCACATGCTAGCGTTTTCATTCCAGTAATATAAATAAATAGCATGCGGCAGAAAAAAACAACAACCCCGGGTCCTAATTGCTGTTTGTCCCAGTGTGTGCGGTGGCGGGAGCGGAGGGCGCCCAGCCGCTGCCCTCGCTCGTTGCCATTCTGTTGTTCTGGCGCGGCCCCGGCACAGCCCAGGCGGCCGGCGGAGCCCCAGGTACCACCGAGCGGCCATCTGGAGCCGACATCTGTCTCTCTATTGATCACGAAGGGTTTAGCACTTGATCAAACAGACTGCGACAGGAAATTGCTCTTTCCCCCGCAGAAAGGGCCAATGGCCTGCGTGAAGGTAATAGAGTGGAACTGAGATGCACCAGTGGCGTGCCGGTGGAAGTGGTTGGCGTGTACGGGGGGGGGGGGGGGGGGGGGGGGGGGGGGTTGGAGGCGGGCGCTGGCATGGCAAGACGAGTCGGGGGCACGGTCGTGTCACAGTGTTGTGGGTGCGGCGAATCCGCTGCCATGGCGACGCTGGCCCCTGCCGGAGCGCCTGGCGATGAAGGAGGCGGCGTGTCATTAGTACGTCCGTGATGGCCGCCGTGACATGGCTGTTTCTGCCCCCGCTGGATAACACAGACTTTAGATTCGGCGCCTACTGAAGGTGCAGCAAGTGTATCTACCAGCGTGTCGATCGGAAAGGGTTCTTAAAGGTGCGGCCTGAGATTCACTTCAGATCCTTTTGGGAAAGGCCTTGTGGTGGCAGGGAAGCGCGATGTTGCCTTTGAAACACAGCGCGTGCGTGAGTGTGTGAGGGTGTGAGTGTGTGAGGCACGTTCAGGTATAGCTCTGGAAGCCAACAGCTGTCAGAAACTCTTAAGAAAGCTGGATCCAAGTGAAATATGCTACATGATAAGCCCACCAGATGGTAGTGGATTAATGCACTTCTACTGAAGGAGAAAAAAATAAATAAAACGCCATCGGAAAATAACAGCATGACGCTTGCCAGCATTTCAGACCCCCAGCTATTAAAAGTCATTGTTGAGATGGTTATAAAGAATGCTCTAAATCACGAGTCCAGAAAATGAACAAAATAAAATACAAAAAAGAACAGCAGTAAAATAAATGTCTTGTACACTGGGCGTGTGCTCTCTGATTATTTTAATGGTTGGAAACCTCAGACGAGAGCAGCGGTCGTACTGCTCAGCCCACTGTCCCCCTGGAGTCCCGCTCTCTGCTGCAGCCCGGGGTGAGACGCAGGGTTTACTCTGTGTTCTCTCTTCAGCATGGTGAGTACCATGTCAGGGCTGTAGTCCCCATCAGAAGCACACTGCCTCTATTTTCAACACGCATCCCAGGCACGCCCTCCAACACCATGTTCAGCCAGTACGGACGATTTGATATTGAAGGTGACATTTCTTCACATTGTAGAATATATTTAATTGTTCCTGCGGAGGGAGATACGTATTTTTTCTACCCCCCCCCCCCCACCCCCCACCCCCTTTGCCTACAGTGGCGGGGTTTGTCCTTTGGAATATGATGCAAATTTGGGGGATGAAGCAACTAATTCCTTTTTCCTCCACCTCTGCAGTGCCTCCTCTCCACTCCCCGGCCCCTCCCTACCCCCTTCCCCATTTCCTCCACCCTCCTCCATCCTCGCCCGGCACCAGGATTCTGATTAATCGTGTGACCGCCCCTCGTTTTGCATTTTACACAATCTCACGGCGCCACGGTGAGATGTGTGAGGTGTTTCGCCACTTTTGGCGAGCTGAAAAGACGTAGCCCAAGGAAGAACAAGTCAAAAGTGGGAACGAGGAAAAAAATATATATGACCAGGGGGACGTGATAAAGAGAGAGAAAAAAAAGAAAAAGAATTATCAGCCAGTGTGTTTTCCTGTTTGGTTTTAATCTACATTTAATTAAATTCTTATCTGCTGTGTGCTTATGGCTGCATTTGAATGGCGAGGCTGCATTCATTATGAATGGTAAAATTGAACTCGGAACATTGTGTGTGGCCCGATGAAGGAACCAGGCACTTATTGCAGTGCGATGCACAAGCACCGTCAGACATGCGGGGTGAGAAAAAAATAAAAAAGACAATTAAGACGGGTCTTTAAATGACTGCTGTATCCAAACATGGGGCGGGGCCACCCCACATAATGGGATCCTGACGGGGCGAAGAGAGCACAGTCAACTGTTGTTAATACACATTCCAACCCAGGCAGCCAATGGCATTGGCTTGTTTATGGAACGCAGAGGGTCCACGCAGGCTGGATTTACTAGTCCTGTCATGATAGTTCATAATCGGCAGAGGCGGGAATCAAAAAGAATAAACACGAGCAAAACATATTACAATGGAGAGGTCAAACAAAAAATGGTGGCCGTTCCTCGTAAATATTCTGCTGGTTTATCTCTGCATTGGAGGTCAACAGCAAAGGTCAATCAGTAAGTATGTAAGCAGCATTATGTGTCCGGGACTTGATGTTTCAGCGTTAAATCCCAGGGAGTAGAGGGAGTAAAAAAATGAAAAGACAACGGGTAACAATGGAGCTCCAAATTTGTATCGCTGGTGACAAAAGACACACAGCGTATAATGTGCGGTCGGCCCTTCACAAGCTCACAACAATATCCGCTAGGCAGAGCACAAAACATGCAAAACCAAATAATGAAATAAACAAAAAGAGCCCATAAGCCGAAGCGGCAAAGTTGGGACCCACGGAAATCCCTAAATCTTCCCGTTTTCAGAAAAGTGGGGAACGAGGGTGGAGGGGGAGGTGGAGAATAGGAAGGTGGGGTGGGGATAGGGTGATAGGGCCCCTGCTGTTCGGCTATGTTTACACAGCCATCCTCATCTCTAGGCCATGCTCATCCGTGGCACTGACACACAGTGTCGACATGATTAGGGCGTCTGCCTTTTGCATATGAGTGGTTGTATGTGTGTCTTGTGTGTGTGTGTGTGTGCGTGTGTGTGTTTGTGTGGGTGTAAGTGTGTTTTGTGTTTCTTGTGGGTGTGCGGGATGAATGACTTGTGTGTGTGGGGAAAGGGATCAACAGCAGATAATCACTCCCAGGCTGCTCAGTACTGGTCTTTAAAATAATGTTGGGAGTCAAGTATCTCTCTCTCTCTCCCTCTCCCTGTCTCCCCCCCAAAGCTAGGTTATCTCCCTTTATGTTGTGTGTGCAGTCTAAATCTGACTAACAGGACACAAGTAGCAGAGCACAGCACATACGTCTGGAGCGTGGAGAGACGAGGAGAGAGACGTTACCGCGAGGGGTTAAGATTAGCTGTCGCAGGGACTCAAGAGACGGGGCTTCCATTAAAAAAATGATGTTTGATGTTACTCAGGGTGGAGGAATGGAAAGAAAGGACGGAAAAACGTTACAATGTCTGATTCAACCTTGGGTGTCGCCCGCTTCCTGTTAAAGCTCCAGTGCAGATCATGATTCTGACCCTGTCTCTTTATCCGAAATGATACAAAGTCATTCATCACACATCACAACCCTCCCTTAGGTTCTCCTTCCCTGCCGCATTCCCAGACCACGCGACCACACATGGATGGTATGTATATACATACAGTGCGACATCAATTCCTACGTCGTAAATACTGCTCTCTCTCAGGCAAATAAGCCATAAACTCCAGGTACCTGTGATGCAATGCCTCGGGGCTATAACCCGCACCATTCACAGGAAGTAAACAAGCACCCACAATTTACGGCGCCGTATTTCTCCTTTGTGTCGCTTTCATGTAAGCAAAAGAAAATATACGCCACCCGGCCTGCGTCTGCAGCGCCTTGGTGGAAGTTTCACTCGTCCTCTTCGCCGTTTTTTCAATTGTCTTTGTCAACATCTGCTGCCATCGGCCAACCCCCCCCCCTCCCTCCCTCCCTCGCTTAACGCCCCCCTCCCCCATCACCTGTGTGTTATCACCGTCCGTCCTGTCGGGGAGCTCTTGAAAGCGTGCCATGGCGTTGACTCCCATTTAGCGGCAGGTCTGTGAACTCCTCACTGTGGACTTACGCTAACAACTAATTAACATCATAAAGAACGCCTCGCTGAAGGACGACACCAGCAACCTTGATTTGCACATTCTAGCGCAAAAATGACCTGTGTTGTTTTTTTTGTATTTATTTATTTGTGTCTGCCAGTAGCGTGTTTGCTTTTTTTGTTGTCATTTGGCGGTGTGCTCGCGGGGAAGCCGTCAGACCCGCTTTGACCGGTTGTCCTTTTGATAACGTAAGATAAAACCGAAACGGTAGAACGTAGGCCTGATTTTTTTTTAGTTATGCAAAAAAAAAAATGGAATATGCATTTCAAAAAAATGGAAAACAGGGAATCTCTGCACTGCCAAATTCTGCGCTTGAAATAACACATTCAACTTTCTAATTTTCTATTTGAATATAGAATATTTCCAGGCGGTGAGCGCGGCAGACCTCCAGCTACCGGTCCGAGTAGCACGGCGCCGGCTGTCAGTTGCAGGCACTTTGCTGGCTGGCTGAACTAAGCTGGTTTAGAGTGACAAGTCTTCAGCACTGGCAGCCTTCACTTCTCCCAGCCATTGCTCCACAGTCCCTCTCTCGCCCGCTCTCTCTCTCTCTCGCTCTCTCTCTCTCTCTCTCTCTCTCTCGCTCTCTCTCTCTCTCTCTCTCTCTCTCTCTCTCTCTCTCTCTCTCTCTCTCTCTCTCTCTCTCTCTCTCTCTCGCTCTCTCTCTCTCTCGTTCCACCCACAGGCTCACAACCTTTCTCTTGATGGCCATCAGAGTTGACCACTATGCGCTAGTCAACTTCACAGCCCTGGTCCTACTTCCACCACTACCCAGCCCACCACCACCACCACCACCACCACCACCACCTCACATTTCCTCCCTCTCATCTCCCCTCCTGGACCAAAGTGTGAAACAGAAGCTAACTTGCAGCTCACGATGCAATGCACTCGCACCTCATTACAGAGCCACATTACGGACTACAGCAGTAATGCGGCTTTAATCTTCTGCAAATCGTTATAAATGTCAAGTCGGGGCAGGGGACTTCCCAGTCTGCTGCACCACTGGCTTAGTCCACTATTCGGCATTAGCTTTTTTGCCAGAGAATTACATTCATCACCAGATTCCCCTGAAACTTTGAACTCCATTGTTCTGGCACTCGATGCACCATTACCATACTTTCCAAAATGGTTGCTCTGTGTTTCTCTCTCCCTGCCCTAAAAAAAGCGACAACTTCTGCATACAGCTAAATATGAAAACCACTGATACCCCCATCTTCTCACAGACACACACACACACACAGACACCGTCTGTACCCTCCTCTGGTTTTCTTCTTCTCCTTAGTCTCCTTAATGAGACGCTACAGCCCTCTCTCTCTCCACTGAAGGACCCAGACTTTGTGTGTGATAGAGAGACTGCGGCTGTTTATTAATAATGAATTGGGATGTTTGCGCGTGGAATGTTATCAGCACGCACACAATCCCACCAATAGTTTGCCCTGATGGGCTAGCTGGGTTCCTCATTAGCAGAACATATTTAATCCAGAAGTTTCTTATCAAATGTCACACCTGCATCTCTAAATGGCATTTTCACATTCATTCGCCTGTATTTGGGAGATGAGGCGCCAAGGTGCTTTGCGGAGATTAAGAAGAAGAGAGGGAGAGAGAGAGAGCAAGCTTATTTTATCATTTAGCGGGTCTGGAAGGAATCCAAGGAGTTTTTGTCTTGTTGTTGTAATTAGAAAGCCTTTTAAGTGATAACGCCTGCATAGGAATATGAATATGTAGCGATCAGGCCAGTCCCACCCCCCCAAACACATACACACACACACACATCGACCCCCCCCCCCCCAACTCTGTCTCCGTCTCCCTCTCCCCCTTCGTTCTCACTCTCTCTCTCTGTTTTTTTCTTTCCCTTCGCCCCCCTCCCAACAACCCCTCCTCTCTTGTCTTTTTTAAATAGTTGAATGCTCCGGGTTTTTTTTGTTCTGTGTACAGCGAGGATTAGCTCAAGCTTCAGAAGTTTAATGAAAGCCTTGAAAGTAGGCAAACATTCCACGGCTGAACCCGTGCGCGTCCTCCTTTTCTGCCTGCGACAATCTTGGGTTTTCCTCGCGCAGTCGAGTCGGATACGACACGTGTGTGCTTCTGTTCTTCCAGACAAACAAGGATCTGGGATTGCAACATTCATCAGCTTTACACACTAACATTATAAATACAGCTGAAAGAAATAAAACGGAAACACGATGACAATGTGCCGGTATTTGGCCCAGATTCGTTTGCCACACGACATCAAAATACCTTAGGTATCAAATCAAATCAAAATATAATAAAAATGTTTACGATTTCATATTTCAGAAAATAAATACTGAAATTCATACTGTAGAGTGCCAGATATGCCAAAGCCTTGGTCTCCCCTTAGCTGAGATAAATCTATTTCAGAGAATATAACATGATCATTGAAAAATCAACTAAAACAAGTAACATTTCCTCCTACATCGTCCCCACTCCCCTTACGACCAGGGACATGAGGTATCCAGTCTCTCTCTTGTTCTCTTTCTCCCGTTCTACTTCTCTCCCTCTCTGTCTCTCCCTATCTCTCTCTCTCTCTCTCTCTCTCTCTCTCTCTCTCTCTCTCTCTCTCTCTTCCTCTCTCCCTATCTCTCTCTCTGGCTCCCTCTCTCTCTGTCTCCGTCTCTCTCGACCTCCCTCAATCTCTCCCTCCACTCTCTCCCTCCCCCTCTCTCTCTCCCTCCCTGTTTCTTGCCCTCCCTCTCTCTCCCCTCTCCCTCCCCCTCTCTTGCCATCCCTCTCTCCCTCTCCCTCTCCCTCTCTCTCTCTCTCTCTCTCTCTCTCTCTCTCTCTCTCTCTCTCTCTCTTGCTCGCTCTCTCACACTCTCTGTCAGTAGTGGCATTTAGTTCTGCTGCTAACCATCGGGTCAGAGATAAGTGCAAAACTGAGAAATATTGATCCAGTAATAGCGGCTCGCGCTTTGACTCTGACACCCTAACCCTGCAGACATAATGTCATAGCCTCTTATCCGTCCCTCTTAACACAGCCTGCCTATCGGCCAGCGGCTGTCACCTGTGGTAATACACTTCTTAAAAGCCCTCCCCCACACCCCCGCTAAATCACAAAAATCGTTGCACTTTCAGACATTATTTATTTTCCACCTCTTAAAAGTGAAGCATGATTTACAGTTGGGTAAAAGGCTGTGTTGCTCCCCCTTGCACGCCCGCCTCCCCTCCCCTCGGTCCCTCATCGTCCCCAAAGACCCGCGCGTTCCCTCTGTCAAGCTAATTCTATTTGTACCGATCGGATGGAAGGGGCTGCTGCTATATCGCAATTACGACGTGGGGCCTGTGTAATTGTGTTAGCTCACAGCGCATGACAAGTGCGGTTGCGCTAGAACTTGTGGAGGCATCCCAGATGCATGCCGGGTTTAGAAGTATTCATTAATTGAAATTGTCACTGGGTAACAGTGCAGTAATGCAGTGTCTGCCAGGTATGAAAGAAGAAGGATACAGCTTAATTAGTCCAGCTTAATAGTAGGGATACTGCACCATTTAGCAATAAAAATAATAACAATGATAATAATAAAGATTATTATAGGAATAATCACAAAACATTCAAATGGTCTTCATTTGTCTGCGGGTGCGTGCGACAGCTCTACATGTTAAATACCTAGACGTTTCAGTTATATGCAAAACCGCTTGAAACAATCGTGCATTTCTGTAAAGGTATGCAGACAATGCGGATGTGTGCCTTCCCGAAAAGAAGTAAAAACAGCTGCCAGACATCGTGGTTGTCGTCAATATATGCTAATGTCTGTTTGTTATCTCCCAGGCAGCTCAGATCCAGCCTGGGCTGGGGCCGGTGGGGGGGGCAGGCCCACGGCTACTCCCAAGCAAGGTTTACACTCAGGGGCCTCTAATGAGCTCTCTGAGGGGCCGCGGTTAGCCAGACACAACCAATGTACCGACAGCAGTTGGGGAAGTTGCGTCGCTAAGTTGGAGGGCCTCCATATGCTGCCCGGAAGGCCTGAGACGCGGCGCTGGAGAGGACTGGCATTGGCCCAGGGAAAAGCACACTCCATGGTTTCACTTTCCTTAAATGCTTAGTGCTGTTTCCCATTCCTCTGAGCAGAAGTGTACGGCTGAGATAATGGCTGGGTGGCTCTAGACCAGTCTTGGAATACGAATGCGTCTATAACAAAACAAAAATGGAGGTGTGTGTTTGCAATTCAATTTTTCTTCAATGGTAATGAGATTAGTTCTTCACATAAATACATCGCAGACCAATCCCACATATACTCATCCTCATAGATCGTTTTACCTAGAAGCCACTTCTTAGTTAGAGGGCATTTAAACATCAGGCTAGGCCCTTTTATTACAATATTATCAAGTGCATTTGGTGTTCGATCAGTAGGTCCTTTGATCGTATGCCTGCCTATCGATCTCTACAACGTTGTTTATTTGATGCGGCCACTTATGTACCTGTCCAAGAAAAAATTACTCAAATAAACTAAACCATATCCATGTGGAATCAACGCCTACCCAGTTGGCTCTAGGCTAACCTTCATCTCTACACACTTTCTCTATTCCAGGTCTCTGGCGATCAAATATACATCCATTAAATATCCATCAAGTGCCATATTCGCTTTTTATACTTGTTTTTACTTTAAAAACCCTGTTGCATTTCTTGGAATTGCTCGACACTTGCCTCCACTCCGTCTCAATGTGTGTGGGTTCTGCTTTTAACCCCCAAGAGAGCAAACCAAACGACGGCTCTCATTAAATGGAAGCATCACACTGGCTTTTCTAACCGCATTGTCTCTCACACCTTATCTATGCCTTCATCTGAAAACTTGGAATAAATTAGACGGA
>NC_044058.1:14750396-14757896 GCF_902167405.1 Gadus morhua
GAGGGGGAGAACCACATGTGCGCAGACCGATTAATCCGAAACATTCGGAGGAATCTGAAGTCATTTGCAAAATCACAGAGTTCATCATCAAGATGCGCCGCCGGAGCCCGACACCGTGGCACAGAGTCCCAGTCTAGTTCAATGACGGCTGACGGAATGTGTAATTTCCGGACAGACGCACGCATTCACACAGGCACCAGGGGTCACTTTAACATTCGGAATGCAACGAGGAAAACGCATAACCAATTATGGCAATGAAAAGGGGCAAAAGAAAATAAATCCAAGAAGCATTTGTTCCATTAATGGTCAGATATTCCCAGAATGTCTATCATGCACACCCACGTGTGTGTACTAGTAATAGCAGCGGTGTGTCTGTTTAGAGACAAAGAGTCCTATGGATATACATGCTCATCTCTAATTGATGCAATCCTGGTGTGTGCATAACATTAATTAGGATGATTGTGTTTATTGTTTAGATTATGTGCTTAGGTGTTCAGGTGACTAACAGAGAACAGCAAACCACCTATACGATGATACTGTACTCGGAGTGGGAGAATTAGGGTTTGCTGCTGTAAAACGCTTTGGATGCGTTTGCACATGCAAATGCGGAAAAAAATAGGGGCGGACAGATATGCAGATTTTCTGAAACCGGTGGTATCCTTTGTTGGTTTGAACCTTGCCAAGCCATGCTAAATCCATTCTGTGAAGCTTCTCAGCAAGCTATAAAGGTAGAGGCTGGTAGATAGGCCTGGTAGAGATCTATTGTTACTGGTTCATCTGACAGTCTACCTCACAAGAGCTGAGGAAACAGAGGGAAAAGCCGGTGGGGCGCCTTATGAATTTAGACTCAAGTTCAGAATCAATGTTTGGCCCAAAACACACTATTTTCTGTGAACTGTCAACGAAAACGAAAAACCTAATCCACACCAGGCACTAAAACTGGTCAAATTTGCTCTTTGCCAGTCACCCTTTGTGATCTATCGGTTGGATTTATAACACAGCTTGACACGACAGACAAGGTTTCAGATCATGGTTCTCTAGGTTATGATTATGTGCAAAGGCAAAATAAATATTATCCTGATTACAATATGCACAAACCTGTGTAAAACAGAACAGGGAAAAGGACATTTTAAGAGTTGACTGCAACACATTCAAACATCTCTCTCATGTTAATCTACGCAAACTGCTTTACACAAACCAAGGCGAGGTCTTTGCAGATACCGTGCAGATGCTATGAGCCTGTTTAGTGCCACACCAGGTTTCTTTGGCTCGTTGTTTTCCTTTTGCCACTATAGGGGCATTTTTTATCTGGCATCCCAGCAACTTTGCCTGACCTTGTGTGACTGAATAAGACTGTAAAATTGATTCAGCTCTCGTAATAAAAGAGCACACTACATTATCGGCCTTCTAATTATAATTAATACCGGCAGCGCCAGCATTCTCATTATTTACGACGTGGACTCTTGGCTAGGCAAACACAACAATAATCTGCTCCTTATTTTTATTGATATGTTGATGAATTGCTTGCTTTCATCCAAAACACCAATGGAACGTCCTAGTGGCCGATCACACACGTGATGATTATTTTATTGCCCGTTTTCTCCCTGCCTATGTCTCACCCTTTCAACCTCTTCTCGCTGCTCTTTCATTAGCTCCCTTGTTTGCATCACCTTAAATTTCCCAGTCCATGGCTCATTACTGAGCTCTGGGCCGGCCGATAAGCTTGACTAACCTCCAAGAGGTGAACAACTGTCAGAAACAAACTAGACCCATGCAGCTAGGTGCATCTACACCACTTGGTGGCCGTACTCCACGGCCGGTAAGAACATGGCTTTTGGCTGTAAGTCATGTTGCTGTGGATGTAGCTAATGTGGCATTGGATGTAGCTGGTGTCATTTTGGACGTAGCTGGTGTCATTTTGGATGTAGCTTCCAATTTCTGTGGCAGATTTAATGACCGGGAAGGTTTCATTCCATAATCGGATCCAAACGGCCTCCAGTCTCAGTGCTTTTAATGTTCAAAATAGACCAAGAAAAAGCAATCAACCTTTTTTGGTGTTATTTTACAAGCAAAGCAACACAATGAAGTAGAGAGCTTATTTTTAAGAATCACTGTTGATACAAAATGTTACGTTCTCATTTACATATGATCAATTCCGTCTCTGCTACGTTAGTTTCACGAATGGATTAAATTGATCAAAAACTTGCACCTTGAAGACACAGATGAATAACCCTCAAAACTCGTTTGCCAAATAGGTTAGGGAAAATTTGAAGCCAGAATTCCAAATGAACAAAAATAGCCTCCAGTCTTCAATATTATGTTTGGAATTTTAAAGTCTATGCAAAAAAGACAGAAAGCGACTTCTACCAAACTCCCTAGTTCCATCAGTGTTTGCGACATCATTATAAATGGGTCACAGATGCTTCTAGAATATTTTGGACTATTTTGTCCAAAATCCCAACTCTGCAATTGAAGTCTAACGAGAACCAAATTATGTTTTGAAAGCAAGTATTTATAATATATCCTTTAATACACTTGATTCATGAGCCACCATATGGGAACGTTGTACATGTATTTTCGCATCATCAAGGGCTTATGAAATAATTACAATTACACAGAGGTTTACTGGGGGAAAAATTAGATCATCCATGTGTGAAACACGACAAAAAGGAAACGATGGAAGGAAGATATCACAGCAGTCTCACGCTCTTCATTTACTTGGAACAGAAAGGATAGTGGCATAGTCAAAGTCAAAGGCTGCAAAACAGAAAGCAAGCAACCTTCATATCGAGGTTATCCTTTATAATTAGGAGTCTATGTAGCTTATGCCATTTCCCCCGCTTGATAATTGTCGTCCATCCCTCCTAATTTTTCTGGAGAGGAAGAGAGCGAGAAAAAAAATGCTTATTTGCGCCTATCGTCCTTATTAATTCTCCTCACAAATCCTTGATTATTTTCCAATCCTTCCCTCTGATATCTCTGGCTTCTGTTTGTCTGTTTCACTCCTCCGCTGAACGCTCTCCTTCTCAATCGCCTGTTTTGTTTCCCCTTTTAATGAACAGTTGGATTCTTTTATTTCCCTACAAGTGCTGGATTTGCCTTATCACCCTCCCGTCCCTTTGAGGGCTGCCAATTGGTTTTATCCACGGATGTATCATTTCTTAGGCTTCCTCTTTTTTCTCCCCCCACAAAGAAAAGCGAACCCCTCCGTCAACAAGCCTCTCCGGAGCGAGAGATTAAAAACCTCAACATCACCTAGCTTCCAGCTCTACTCCCCACTGGTTTGTGTAAAACTCAATTAAACGCGTCCCCCCTGAATGGCACATTACAGTACATTAAAAGGGGAATTCTTCAAGCGTGATGACAAAGCTGTAAACCTTAGCCTGTGAACAAACTGTTTAGACGGACGTTCTTGAATGTCGTCGGTCTTTGGGGCGTTCGTCTCTAGCCGCTCCACGTAGGAGACAATGCCTTTGACTCATGGTGGGGGACAGAGGACGAAAAAGAAAATTAAAACTTGGTGATTCACTTTATTTTGCTGGCGCAGCCTTGCTGGGAATACTGTAATACTGTATAACAGGCTCTTTCCAGTTTTCAAATGACCTAATATCAAAACTTAGATGGAGTTTTTTTGATGATAGAAGGAACATGCCTTCAGATGCTTTTCCTTATTTATGTACGGCAAGGTGATGGCAGTCCACCTTTTAACATAATCCATCTCTGACTGTGAGATGGCCATCGCTTGGGCAGTTGCAGCTATTTTGATCTCAATGTCAGGGCCACGGTGACTCGATATCAAATCATACCACTGCTGCTTTAATAAGATCTGTCTGGCTGACTGTTCCCATCCAGTACACCTCCCATGGGAGAGCCCAGTACTGCAGGTCTATGTCCCGGTTAACTTCATTCATGTGAGAGTCAGTCAGTCCACTCTCCCACCACTGAAAACAAACGCTGTGGTAAATGTGGACACTGGCCTACAAAGCAGAGAGAAGTGTATGTGTGGCTGGGTGTGTGGGATGGGCTCTTTGCAACAACCGCTGCTTGGCAAGGGAGAATCCCAGTCGTTGACACCTCTCTCCTTTCCGCCCTCCCTTCCTTTCTCTTCCTCTCCTTTAGGTATGTGTGTATGTATCTGTGTGTGTTTTTCTTTGTGGCCTGTGTGTGTGTATGTATGTATGTGTGTATGATGCGTATGTGTGTGTGTTTGTGGCGTGTGTGTGTGTGTATGCATGCATGTGTGTATGTGTCTATGTGTGTGTGATGCATGTGTGTGTGTGTGTGTGTGTGTGTGTGTGTGTGTGTGTGTGTGTGTGTGTATGTATGTGTGTCTGACGTCACCTATAGTTGGGCTCACGCTGGGCTTGGTGGAAGGGTTTGGGCCAAACATGCCCATCCTTTGACACCAGGGGCCGGGCTCCTACTCAGACTGGGCTGCAGACCAAGATCACTCCCCTCTCTCTCTCTCTCTCTCTCTCTCTCTCTCTCTCTCTCTCTCTCTCTCTCTCTCTCTCTCTCTCTCTCTCTCTCTCTCTCTCTCTCTCTCTCTCTCTCTCTCTCTCTCTCTCTCTCTCTCTCTCTCTCTCTCTCGTCTACTCTGCTTCCTCCTCCTCCACATGACATATGTCACAGAGCACAGATCTGCTCTGGAAGATACCACTGACACTAGTCCAAGGTCAGGACAAATCCACAAAGAATATATGAAGGAGATGAGGTGGGGGTGTGGGGGGAGGACTTACTCAGTTATTGCAAGTGAATG
The DNA here is from genome assembly GCF_902167405.1 of Gadus morhua. Taxonomy (NCBI): domain Eukaryota; kingdom Metazoa; phylum Chordata; class Actinopteri; order Gadiformes; family Gadidae; genus Gadus; species Gadus morhua. The sequence continues at coordinate 14,755,156 of NC_044058.1, forward strand.
TCTTTTTTTTCTCAAGGATTTCATGGTGCGGTATTCTGTGCTCTAATGTAGAACGGCCATTAGTCAAGAAAGGGTCTGGGGTATTGCAATGGATTCGTAAATGTTCATTTTTTTCATAATAGGATACATGCAATATTCATACTTTCCTATTCCAAATCACAATCACCAATGAAGACTTAAAGAGATTATACAGAGAGGGAAATTGAAGGCCTGTGATCTATTACAGTTTACCAAATGAATAGCTTGCAGCACAAGTATTCAGTTTTTACACAAATATTCAGTTTCTACACAAATATTCTGCTACAAAAGTTATTTTCTATCCAAAATGTAATACTGTACGATATTATAAAATAGAGATTTAAAATAAATCCATATTTAATATACCCTTTTTGTGTTTTTCACCCCTTACGCAAAACAATTAAGACAGCATTGAGAGAACACTGAGGTCTTGCTCAGAACAACGACGCTCAATCTCCAGGAAAACCTGGTTTTCTAAGAGACTTAGAGACGACGGGAGGGGTTGCTATGTAATTATATGGTACTTAGAATGTCCCACACTTTAGATTTCGATGTGGGTGAGCAGAAAATCTGTTTACTAGTGAACACAATTCCCTGGCTTGCAAGTGTGGACCAAGGCTTTGAATAATTCATAACCACAGAGCCATAGGCATGTGCACTGTAAGAATATGTGTGGATATCTCACTTAAGATGACGAAGTCCCCCACAATGTGTCTGTGTGTGTGTGTGTGTGTGTGTGTGTGTGTGGTGGTAGTGCACTGGCCGGACCGTGAGTCCTTAGAGCTAATGCCGGTTAAGTGGTTTAAAGTTGGATAGAAGCTACATAAGGCATTCATATTCATGTGAACGTCTGCTATGTGTTAAGTGAGTGGAGACCCGGCACAGAGGAGAGGTGTGCAGCGCTGTTGTCTCCGTTTATTTATCTCCACTTACTCATTACATTTTAGAGCCACCGCGAGTCATAAGTGGAATGCATTCATTTATTTATTGAAATTTGTGTTCAAAAAGCATGACCTTAACCAAATAAAGGAGGCAATAAAAAATAAATAAATAAATTCATATTAATAATAATAAGGAAAAAACAAATCATCTTGAATTTCAATTTCATAATTTGAACTTATGTCGAGTGAAGATGCTCTATCCCGTTTCGCTTGTTTAGTACCGACTCAGACATGCATTTTACATATCAGAAACCAGCCAACCAGTGCATTTGAAAGGAGCTAAAGGTACAAAAGTTGTCAGGCGCATGGCGCTCTCTGGCGTGGTGCATTAACCAGACCAAGCCCGTGCTAAAGGACAGTTGAGGATACAGGTTACCTAAGAGAAAGAGGTAAACACGTGTAAACCAACAGAGTCAATGATGGATGTGGCGGCCATTCCAACTGTATGGAGGAGTAGGTAGGCTTCCTTAATTCCTGACATGAAATATTACCCCAAGCCTTCGACGGAGCTGACCCGCTTGGATGGCGAGAGAGATAGCATCCATCCTTTTCGAGAGAGAGAGAGAGAGAGAGAGAGAGAGAGAGAGAGAGAGAGAGAGAGAGAGAGAGAGAGAGAGAGAGAGAGAGAGAGAGAGAGAGAGAGCAAACAAACAAAAGCTCCAGGAACCCTTGACCTGACACAGGAAGTACAACTGATAAGTTGCTACCAATTCTTTCTTTTCCTTCTCTTTTTTTTCCTCTTCGGGAACAGCATTTTCCCGCCTTTGGCCCTGGTTTCACCTTGCTGAGCCAGTGCCCTTCTATTAAAGGTGGTAATGGCTGCCAACCTGCCTCTGGACTTTTTTTACATTAGTCACTCGTGGAAAAAAATACTGGCGAGGTTAGGAAGAGGATAAATCGTACTTCTGCCAACTACAGTCTTCTATCTCTTGTACGGAATCAAAATGCAGCCGGAAAAAACACTGCTGTGCGCATCAAGGGCTGAGGATTTAAGACTTGTCGGCCATGATCAAACCAGGATTTATGACACGTCATAACTCCCTACTATAACCTTTTTCTCATATTTGTGTAGCCTTGACAGCCTCTCAGGAAAAGCTGACTGTCTTCTACCAGGGGTTGTGTGTGTGTTTGTGTAGATACTATATTTGTATTAATATTATTAAGATCACTACTACTATAATCATTATTACTATTACTATATTATTATTATTGTTATTATTATTATTATTATTATTATTATTATTATTATTCATTAAATTATAATTACTAATATTAAAAGCTCTAAATACTATGCACTTTAGGCAGACAGGATATTTCACGTTCACTAGGTTAATCTGAAAACCTTGAGACAGTCACATGACTTTGTCTCTGGTTTCTGTCTTCCCTTACAGCCCTCCCACGTATGAGCATCCTAAATCAGCCACGACGAGAGGTTAGACAGAAGGAGGGGAAGCTTCGTCTGTGTGTGTGTGTGTGTGTGTGTGTGTGTGTGTGTGTGTGTGTGTGTGTGTGTGTGTGTGTGTGTGTGTGTGTGTGTGTTTGTGTGTGTGTGTGTGTGTGTGTGTGTTTGTGTGTGTGCATATGTATGCGAGAGATAGAGTCAGCAAGAAACCCATTTTGTGTTCTGTGCTGGGCTTGGGATGAATGCAAGTATGCAGATGTGCATGTTTATGAGCAGAGAGGGAAAGAGAGGAAATGATGAGAAGAAATAGAGAGTGATAGAGCCAGATAGAGAGCTAGAGAGAGAGTAAGGGAGAGGGAGATAGAGAGGGAGTGAGAGAG
>NC_044058.1:14765396-14770396 GCF_902167405.1 Gadus morhua
ATGTGTGTGTGTGTGGGGGTTTCAGGAAGGGGGGTGTGGGTGTATGGTTTGGGGGGAGGTGCCCTGTGTGTGTGTGAGTGCGCATGTGTGTGTGTTTCAGGGGTGCTGCGTGTGTGTGTGTGTGCGCGCGTGTATGTGTGTGTTTCGGGGGGTGCTGCGGGTGTGTGTGTTTGTGTGTATGTTGCGGCTGGTGCTGTGTGTGTGTGTGTGTGTGTTTCGGGGGTGCTGCGGTGGGGTCTAGCGTAGAGAGAGAGACCGGCTGCGGCACGCGAGCGGGGGAACAAAGCACATAAAGAGCCGTCTGGGGCTGGCGGCTTCCCCATGTCTCTGAATGGAGCGGTACCACCGTCTGTGTGTCTGCGCATCAGTCGGCACGTGCACTTTCACGCTGGTGCGCATGTGACACAGAGAACCAATAGACAATATGGCTTTTTGTGTATGCGTGTTTAACGTGAAAAAGACAAGAGAAAATAGGGGATTGTGTGTCTGTGTCTGTGTGTGTGTGCGTGTGTGTGTGTGTGTGTGTGTGTGTGTGTGTGTGTGTGTGTGTGTGTGTGTGTGTGTGTGTGTGTGTGTGTGTGCGTGTGTGCATGTAACTCGTTTCCCTGGCAATGGACACAAATGTGTGTGCAAATGCCCTGGCTCTTAAACCCATGTGTGGGATTGTTTTAAACCCATGTCCTCCTCACATTCCCATATGATTCGGATCGAGTTGCCTTTAACACACACACATCCACGCACTCACACACACACACACACACACACACACACACACACACACACACACACACACACACACACACACACACACACACACACACACACACACACACACACACACACACACACACCCTCAAACACCCTCCTCCTATTGCTGTCCTCTCCATAAAGTCACCCTGTATGTAGGGTTCCTCCCTCGACAGCTACTGGGGAATCAACGATTAGCACGTTGCTCCATAACCACCACCATACTCCCCAATGAAGCCCCATACACCCTCATACACCCCCGTCCCCCGTACACCCCCACCCCCAGCTCCAGACCGTGGCCACTTATCGCCTGGCTCAGCTCAATCAATTATTGTTGCGGTGGAATCGTTAATAATTTGCTAATGAAAACGATTCTGTTGATCTCTGTTGTATTTTAATTAAACGTAATTAGTGGGCTGTTGGGAGCCGGGTGGTGGGGACTCCTTTAGGGTACAATTTTGTTTTAATACACTGATAATGGAATTTTTACATTGTGTCAGTTGTTTGGTTATTATGCAGTCACACTATTTTCCCCATGTTCACAGATAACAGATAATCACCCTCACACCTCCTGTCTGCCGTAGTCGCTTTTCCCTTTTTTTTTGAATAGTCGGGTGGAAATGAACAATTCAGTGTTGAACTGTGAGTCTTCTCACCGCTGAACGCTGAGCAGTGCCGCTCCAGGATCATACCATGTCCCCATCCCACCTGTTCTAGACAACTGGAACAAACATGTATGCTGTGTGTGTGTTGATGCGTATGATTGAATTAAACACAGGCCACTGATGTTTATGTTTTTTTTACATATTTACAGACAGATTTTTGTCTTTGGAGCGTGCTGCACAAACTATATTTCTCTTATTTTTTGTGTGCATTGGTTTACTTAAACGCAGGAGTGAAATACATCCTGAAACGTAAACTGCCGGTTCTTGTCATACCTTAGAGGTCCACATTCTCTGTCCTGACCAGCGCAACACAAGAGATAATAAAGAGGGGATCTGATGGCTGAAGGATTTAGTGAAAATGAAATCACACAAAGACGATAGTGAGTGGGCTTACACTGCACTGGGTAAGCTTATGTAAAAGAAAAGAAGAAGAAAAAAAAACCGACCTAGTTACATTGGTCAATTTCCGCACCAACAATGGGGTAAGTTACTCTGGAGACTTATGGGACATGCCGTATCTGAATGTGGTCTGGCTTAAGAGGCTTACTGTTTGAAAAGTTAAGTTGACCTCTGAATAACGCAGCATAATGTGCCCTCGCTGCGTGTGGATGTGTGTAGCCTCCGAAGAGGCTCCAGTGACCAGGTAATGGGGACGCAGAACAGAGGGATGCCAGAGGGGTGTCGCTGTAGTGATATTGATTATTGTCCCAATATATGGGGTTCTGGTGAGTCTGTCTGTTCTCCAGCTGCATGAGAAAATGTATTTTAATGGCAGTACTCAGTCGAAACTGTTACTGTATTAATATCATACATAATTATGTATATTTCGTCTTGTATTCATTTTAGTTTTTAATCAATCTGTTACCCTCTTTTCATCCTCTTTTTCCTTGGTCCTTATCTGTCATTTCCTCCTTTTCTCTCAGCCCTCCTTCTTCCTCCACCTCCTCCTCCACCTCCTCCTCCTCTTTCTCTACCACCTCCTCCTCCTCCTCCTCCTCCTCCTCCTCCTCCTCCTCCTCCTCCCCCTCCGCCTCCTCCACCACCTCCCCCTCCTCCTCCTCCTCCACCTCCTCCTCCTCCTTCTCTCTTTCTGCTGCCACTGTCTGCAGCTTTACTGTAACATGTAATTACTCTGTGGACCGGCCACCTGTTTCAAGAAACTTCAGCGCTTCAAAGAGAGCGGTGGAGTGTGGAGGGGAGCATTGTGGGATTTCCAGGTGGATTTCTCGATAATGACTCGACGCCGCGGTTGAGCCGAGAGTTTTAGTAATGGCTGACTGCTAGAGGCTCTTGCTGGGAGTTTAATGTAAAACAAATAGGGCCACAATGACAGCTCCAACATCCCTTTGGTTTATTTTAAAAAATAAACCAAAAATAAATAAATAAAGTAATAGAGAATACTCAATTATAAAGAAGACTGGCGTATAATTCATGGTATTTGAAACAGGACCCACATTCTATTGCTCTATTTAGATTAGATAATTTTTTGGGTAAATCTAGCCATATCTTATTGGATATGATTGCTAAGCGCTATGCACAAGAATAGTTGCCATAAGCCCGGTAAGATACGACTGGTTGCCATTACTCACAAAAAGTTGAGCTATTCTTGGCCTCGATAACCTGGGGTTACCCCGAGGGGAGGACCCTACTAAACCAACTCCCCACTTGTTACACCCCCCCGCTCCATGTATTATACATTACCCGCCGCTGGGACGCAAGCCCCCCTCGTCCTCTGTCCCCCTCCTCCACGCATCCCCCAAGTCCTCCTGAATGACAGCTGCTGCGGGCTGATGGCCACTCACACAAAACTGTACAACTCAACAACTAATAAAAATAACAAATACAGTGGCCCCAGCGGTCAACGGCGGAGCCAATCCAATCCCTCAGCCTCACCGCACCGCTACACTATTCATATTTTATGAGGCGGTGTGTGAGGAATGCCGGGCCGATTCAAAAGCACTCTCAATCCTAACACGAGGACACACTGTACATTGAGATATTCTCTTGCTCTCCTGCCAACAAGAAGATCTGAGGTAGACAGGAACTGGAAGAGGAGGCTGTGCAGTGCCAACAATACACAGGAGGAGGAGGAGGAAGAGGGGAAAGAGGAGGAGGAGGAAGTAAATGGTGTTGGCCCTTGACGACTCCATCTGCTGACAGGGTTGGTTCTAGTAAGATGATCAGCTGGCCCAACGGTATAACCAATGCACCCTTGAGACGCAACTTACCCTCGACACAAAACAGAAGTGATCCAGACGAGAAACTGCACTGGCGTGTGCTCATTTGTAACTACATACAAATGACTCATGGTCCCAGAGAGACCGGCTGGCAACACATGCATTACTGTGGTATCTTAGCATGGCGGTTAATGATTGGAAAATTAAGACATCATCTTTTATAGAGGCAAACTGGGAACAATCGCATTCTTAGTAGATGAATGGAGAAATTGTTTACTACACAGAGATATTCCCAGTCCTCTTAAAGATTTAAATGAATTCTTTGATGTTTTGATTATTTACCATTATCTATCTTGGCATGCCTTGGCGTGTGGTGGATATTGTGGAGGACTTACCGTAATTAACTTATACTGATATGAGCGCATGCCACCATAGTCAGCCACTCTCACATGTGGACTGTGGAGAGATGCTACTCCATACCATTTAATGGGGGTCAAAGCACAATTGACAAACAGGGGATAATTGTGGTGGTAACTGTGTTTGGTAGGTCAGGCAGCGATATAACATTTGATGATTACAAAGGAAGCGGTGATGTGAATGTGAGCGAGCTCCACTCGCTTAAGGAAGTCATTCATTCAGTATTACAAAGGCATGTCAGAGACATCCGTACCGTCTGAAACAGAACCAGAGAATTATTGCTATTGCTCCTTCTTTGTTTTGTTTCATGCAGCCAGTGCCCTTGCAAAAAAAAAAGGCTCTAATTTTTCTCTTTAAAAAGAAGTGTGCATAATCTTCTTTAACAGCTTATCAAAAACTTTAATGATTTGGTGATAAAGAGCACAAAGTTAAGTAGCCGGTTAAGAGGATAACTCCCCAGTGCAGTCTAGTGATTAGTAGATGAGAATTGGGAGACTGAAAATCCGAGGGTTACAAATCCCACTCCTGCCACTTATTCACTTTAAAGGGAAAGAAGGGGCTCCATTTCAGCTCTTTATTTGGGGGGGAGGGGGGTTAAAGTTACGGCCTATTCATTTCGAAAGGTGATAAATGGTGCACACCTCCTGCACCACCACCATCACCACAACCGTTGGCCCTTGTGGAACACCAGACACCTCCTTATTTACTTATTTACGTTTGCTTTCGACTCTCTGGTGGTGAACACCCGTCAGGACCCAATTATGAGCCGCGAGACGCCTCGCAAACCTTTCATGAGAACGGGGGGAGAGCTTGGGTGTGTGGGGGGATAAGGAGGGAGAGCAGGACTGAGGTGGCCAGTGAGGTGGGGCCATTTTAATGAGGGCCGTCCTTTTCACTTTCCTCTCAGTTTCCAGACGCAAATCAGCGGGAGATAGTTTTCACGGCGAGTGATTCATTTAGTTCTCTTCTGTTGTGCGTATGTGGGGTGTAACAC
>NC_044058.1:14777896-14785396 GCF_902167405.1 Gadus morhua
AGGTGAAGAAGAAAGTGGCTTGTGACACTCTCTCACTCTCCCCCCACCTGCCCCATCCCCCCACTTCCCCGTGTAAACAACGAGCTAATGATATCACCGCTGACCATTTCAACACCCCCCGCAACTCTTAACCCCGCCAGCGGCCCGGGGGCCAGGGGAAATCGATACGAACGTTGGTGGGGATCATTCTTTTCCTCATCTCTCTCGCTCTCTCTCTCTCTCTCTCTCTGTCTCTAGCTCTCTCTCCCTCTCTTTGTATTATTCTCCATCCCCTTCCAACAAGGTCATCGACGGCGACTGTATCCGTCTTGATCCCACAGCTGCCGGATTTAGACAAGTGAGAGATGAAAAAGCGACGGCGGCGGCGTCTGAATATCTCCGACCCCGAGCGTCTCTCGTACGTCTTGTCGCACGCAGCTCGCCGTGGCGCCCAGGGGGGAAAGGGGAACCGTTTCCGTCTCCTCTTGTCGCCACCCTTTAAACAAATAAACACGTGTCTACCGTACCTACCAACAGGGTCGCTGCTGCAGGATGAGCAGTCACACCTCTTCACAAGCCAACAAAGTCTTTATTTAGTTATTCTCTCTCTCAATGTGACGTTAACACCCATTATGTCCACGCCATATTGCATCTGTGAGGTTTATTTACCAAAAATCCTCTCATGAGTCTTCTTCATTACACTTAACCCCCTCGTGACAAACTTATAGGTTCCAAGTACGCGTGTAGACGTGTCAAGTACATTTAAAAACGTTATTAGTAGCAGTGTTACAAAAATAAAAGCTTGTTTGTCCGGTTCATATGTTATTTTTTTTTCCTGTTTTCTAACATGGGTCACAAGGATAAAGGATTTGTACCTGTTTTACCAGCCAGTTTACAGCACACAGCACAGTCACACCTTGATAACGTCCGTTGCAATTAGTTGTTCGGTGCCATGAAACAAATTGCATGTGGTCAACTGGAAATTTCATTAAGGGAGATTTTCCTCCAACCGTCGTTATCGCGTCCGCGTATTAATATTTTCTTAGCCCCAAGGATGGTTGCCTTGCAAAGGTGTTTTTGTCGAACAAATGGACAAAAAAAATAGCTTGCTGCCTTCCCAACCCTGCTCTCCCTCCCTCTCTTTCTCCCTCTCTCTCTCTTTCTCCCTCTCTGCCTCTCTTTCTCCCTCTCTCTCTCTTTCTCCCTCTCTCTCTCTCTCTCCGTTTCTCTCTCCCTCTCTGTTTGTCTCTCTTCCACTCATTCACTCTCTCCGTCGTTCTCTGTCTCTCTATCTCTGTCTCTTTCTATCTCTCTCTCTGTCTCTTTCTCTTTCCCTCTCTCTCTCCCCCCTCTCTGTCTTTCTCCCTCCATCTCTGTCTTTCCCTCTCTCTCATTCTCTCCCTCTCTCTCTTCTCTCTATCACCCTCTCTGCTTGGTATGTTTACTCCATGGTTAGTTAGCGGCTGTGTATTTTTTTGTGCCCTTTTAAAATCTGATTTCCTGTCACCTTCCGACACAAGCTGGGAACTACCCCCATTTCTCAGGGCTGCTTTTGTGTCATCACCACCTCTTCCAAATGGCTCGGCACAAATGAAAAGATACCTACACACAGCATCAACCCCCCCAACCCCCACCCCCCGCTCTCTTCGAGGCAATAGCATCTTCTATTGGGAGACTAAATAACAGGGGGAAAAAAGCGCAGGAATTGCTCACTAATTCCCTTTAGAGATAGATCTCGGCTGGTGCCCTGTCATAAATCAGAGCGTTTCGATATGAAATGAGGCAGGCTGCTCTAATCATTTCTGCATTTCAAATTGGATCACTGGCTCAATCGCGTGGCTTTTAAACTGCTTGCCTAAGAGCAAATGTGAGGTGGGAGATAATTCGGCTGAAATCTTTGCCTGCTCACCGCCGCAGTTAGTTTACTGCTTGAGTGCAAGAGAATGCTTTTTTTTTTCTTCCCCCCGTCGCCATCTTTCTCTTTTCAACTTTGTTAAATTGACTTTTCATTTTTTAAAAATCGATTAAATTGTGAGAGCGTCACCGCTGTTCCGGGAATCTTTAAAGGGACACCCATCACTGTGCGCATGTCCCTTTATTCAGCACCCGCTATCATGCGTGGGAGGGGTACGGAGAATAAATATTTCTCATTTAAATGACCTTTTATCCTGCTGACTGGGCTGCGAGCATCAAAGTTCATGTGCTGTATTAGCCATTACTTATTCCAGACCATCTAAATGGTCACTGTCTGCAGTCCCTATTTAGATGAGCTACATTCGCTATTACATTATTATTGCGGTTGTACTAGCTTGCTTAAGGCACGCCCCAAATCCTAATAAGATTAATAATACTAATATATATTTTTGTTTTAACACAAACAATATGTTATTGAATATTGATTCTAAAACTGACGGCTATTTGGTTTTGCGGGGAAAGCAGGGATGAGCATGGATGCTAGCATGGACGGAAACTAGCATGGAAGGTAGCATGGAGGCTAGCATTCCTCCTCAGAGCTGTGGGCATTTTGAGGGCGCTCCAGCACTGAAGTCATGGGGTTGAGTATAAGGGCGGCCTGCCCTAAAGGAACACACCCTGCTTCCTTTTCCTGCGCCCCATCCTCCCTCTCCTCTCCCTTTATACCGTGGCTCCACGCTAGTCTCCCTGTTCAATCACTACAACCTATGTATATCATCACACCTCGTGTCAATAATAAAGCACCTTTGAGTTGGCTTAGCCCCCCTCGGCGACGCATTACAACCCGACTACTGGGGTCTTTGTTGTGGGGCAGGCTTAGCATTGGGTTTCAACGTCATCTACCGCAGACTCACGACTTCATTACTATGCATGCGCTCTGTCTGCTCGGGCTTCTTTTTCATGTCTTTTTTTCTGAAGTTGTAAACAAGACGAGGCTGATTTTGTAATGTATGCCTCGGTCCTTCGTATTATCCCGGCGGTGCCGCATGCAAGCATGCATATATGCATGCATGTTCTCCCTGTGTTCGACATTCGGCCAGGTGGGGTTGGGTTAGGGCGGCGGGGTAGGGGCAGGAACACCACTCCCCCCCCCCACGCCTCCCTCCATGCCTCCTCAGTTGTCAGCGTTGGAATGATTTGAATTTTTTTCCCATTTGAATTCAATTGCACAGGACTTGTTTGATCTTTTTGCATGTAAGTTGGGGCTGACTCCTGGAGCATCGGACGGCACTGTGCCAGAGCATAATAGGACATCCTGCAGCCAGTAATGTTCACCTGTATGGATATTACCATCACACCCCGTAGGGGACCAGGTGGCCAGGACGCTGTATATTCTCTGTGTACCTCGACTTTCTCTCTCTCTCTCTCTCTCTCTCTCTCTCTCCCTCTCTCCCTCCTTCTCTCGCCCCTCTCTCCATTTCTCTCTCTCTTGCGAATAAATATTTGGAGAATGTTTTTTATTATTATTTTTTGCACTTTGGAAACGGTCGGTTCAGGAGTCACCGAGAAAGCGATCCTCCCCACCTTCTCATGAGCACGCCGTGAGGGCCGGGATCACACAGGGCCGGCACATAAAGACAATCAAATCGCAGGCCTCCTGGTTGAATGAAGCGCCTGACTCCAGATAAACCTCCGCGGCTCTCTGCTGATATTGGATTTTAATATTCTTTTTAACTCCTGTTTCTGCTTTCTGTTCAAAAAAGCAAAAAAAAATTGTCACCTTCACATAGCATCATAACATGGACCACATGTGTGCTTTTCAGGTTCGCCGAAAAAAAAAACTTGGTTCTAGTTTTATCCATAATATTCAGGATAATAGCTATGACTATGCATCTGAAAGCTAAATTCAGATTGCAAAGAATTTGACGGTGAATGTAGCCTACACTGGATAGAAAACACACAATTATTGAAGTATACACATCAATATAGTATAATGAACAATTAAAACAAAACCTGGAGAGAATTTGTTTGCCAGTTGATCAACAATACACACTGCAACCTTCAGCGGTTTGATCCCTGCCTGCACTTCAGAGAAATGGGGTCTTACTAAATCCACCTTAAAGACCAGCAATATTTGCACAGAGTTAAGTAAATAAGATAAAGATGGTGAACTTGCCCCTTGCTAAATACATTAGACGTGAACTCTCTTATCAGAGTCCCAGCATGCAGACTGTTAAAAGATGGTTTTCCTGAACTGGAAATGGTCTTTGTTACCCAATTAGTTTGCGGACGACCCCGTGGTGTAATATTCTAGTTTCCTTTTTGACAGCCTCATACACATCCATCCTAATGCGGTGGTGATTGACCGTGTTGGACCTAGTGCCCACCGATTAGCGCATTATCCTCCAAGCTAACTTGACCATAATCAAAGGGAATGTGAATTATCTCACTGTTTTATTTTGATTCAGTGGAAACTTGCATTCAGCCATTAAGGTTCCAGCACAAGAGGGCTGCATGTTCCACGTAGCATGTATGTCCTTCTCACTGTGTGGCTCACAGTATTCATTCTCATAGATAATTCATATGTGACAGTGGAGGAATGTATATGTATTCCCATTAACAATAAGAGACGAAAATAGCTTTTAACAAGATTTCAAATATGAAAATAACTCACAATAGACAATGAAGCTAAGAAAGTGAATTCTAAATTCTCACATGGTCTCCGTGTAAACGATATAACTACTAGCCTTTCACTCTGCGAGCTTGCAAAGGGAAAGCCACGTTTGGGAAACTTCTCATGTCACTCTGAGAGGAAGTTGCTGCAAACATATCGAGAGTGAAGCCATGACAGTGACAGATGGCAAAGCAGCTGGCTCGGCTCATTCCTGCTCCACTTTCCTTCTCCTTCTTCATCCTCCTCCCCCCTTCCCGGCTCCGCAGCGATAGATGTCTGTTGTGTATCGAAGTGTTGGATAATGGTTCATTTGGGAAGACGCATCGCAGACTGCAAAACATACTGGCAATAGGTGCCGAGCAGAGGGGGTTTGAGGAAAAGTGCTGCCGCTGCTCATCAAAATAACGCGGGGCAGAGAGTAAATCCTGCGCTGCTTGTTTGCGTAGGGCTTTGAAGCGAGGTAAATCAACAACTAAAAGCATCACAGGATCCAGCACCGCTCCACACACACAAGCTGACATCCAGGGGAAAAAGAAACGGTGGTTTAGTGATAGCGCGTGACCCCCGCTGAAGCCAACGGTGTCACATTAAAGTGACGGGAACATTTGGTCGTAAATCTTCATCGTTTGTATCAATCTGTGTTTGTTTACTTTGGGTGAGACCGCGGGGCGTACCGATGGCACATTTCTTAAGTGTGACAGTCTGCTACTGAGACGGCATCACTCAGACACATGTAATTTGGGCCTTGATGGGCATCTAGCAGACAAACAACCATGGGGATGCGAGGGGGGAGGACACACACACACACACACACACGCACACACACGCACACGCACACACACGCACGCACACACACGCACGCACACACACTCATGCTTACCCAGGCAGTGTATGAAGAATTGCTCCCTCCATCTACTGCTAGGCCCCCCAGGTTCCTCTGTCTCTCTGGGGGTGTGAGATGTCTCTGGTTCTGCTCTGCTGCTGCTGCAGAACGAGTGGCCATGTCACACTGCAGCTATCTGTCTCACTGCCAACGCTCGGCTAACGCTACACCTGTGTAGCTGTCGGTGTTCTGAAGGAGACTTTGCATTCATAAGCATATTGTGATCGTGTTTTATTAGGAAGTTAATACTAACGTATCTGCTTCCAAAACGGTGGAAAGGGTGCTGGAAATATCCGAAGGAAATTCCACACACAACGTGTAATCCTCTATACCTGTGGTATAGATGCAATGTGTATTATCGTGTGTTAAACTAGAACTGAGCTGAAAAATATACTACCACCATCATTCAAAGCCCAAAAAGATTGTGATTTCCGTGCGTGCTTTGCTGTACCATATCCAGGGTGCATTAAACGCGTAAACGATGAAATCATCAAGAGGAGCGGCACACAAGCGGGCGGGAGTGCCTCCCTTCTCTTCTCTTATCTGGGCACCTGCCATCATATCAGTTTGGGTAGTTGGCTGGTGATGTAAGGAAAGCAGTACGTCAGGCTCACTCGTAGATCAAGTCAACCATGCATTATCTCCCCAACAGTGGCGCTCCACTGAGGCCTGGGTAGCACTGTGTAGCTCACTGACTCACTGACTCGCTGGCGGACCGTGTGCCTGCTCGCTTACACCTCAGGCGGGGGGGGGGGGGGGGGGGGGGAGCATTGAGTTCACGTCGCGACCCAGGGGAACCTTAAGAGCGGACTTAGAAAGGAAAAATATAAATCATAATAATAATAACATCCTGAAAACAAGCGCAAACAAAAGGGACACAATGTGAAGTCATTATGACGCACCTGCAGGCAGTGTTGTGGCGACTATCTGTGCTACTCAGCCTACAATGAAATGAGGGAAAATGTGTTTTCTCCCTACTCTAGCATGATATGAACTTGTTCAAAGGGCGAATCAGTCAATAACCTCATCTATAAATGACATTTCACAAAGCAAAATAAGCCAAAGAATTACCATTTTGCCCATCTGAGGAGACCCCAGTCTCAGATATTGATTTAAGCCCAAGAAATAATTGATGCATGCAATCACAAATTGGTTCCCCGCCTAAAATTGGGTCCCATTATTTCATTAGATGCAGCCACTCTCTCTATGCCAAAATTATCTGTGTGTCCAACACAGAAATTCAAATCCTGTTAGTGCTGATAATGGCTGGTGTTTTTGAGCCGAATCCAAAAAATGGTGCGACTTTCAGATATAAACCACCGGCCACCTTTAAATGCAAATGGATACATTTAGTTACTTAGTTAAGTTTACTGGGTGATTTTTGTTTGTCACAATGGTTTTTCTGTGTCTATGTTGGTTAATCATAAACGTGTGTTTTACTTGCCAGCTATAGCACAGAGAGGACCTATCCTGGGGGGCCTGCTTGCATATGTAATTGGATGTTACTGTAAATAATTGCCTGGGCTCCTGCCACTGTGGCGATCGGGATGATTTGTGTGCATGATTGTGTGTATGTTTGTTGCCTAATGTCAGATTGTGTGTGTGGAATAGACATTGTTTTCTCTTGTGCGTTTGTGCATTATGAATGTGCGTGTGTGTGCGTGTTTGTGTATATATGTGTGTGCGTGTGTGTGTGTGTGTGTGCCTGTGTGCGTGGGTGTTTGTGACTGCCCGCGCGTGTGCGTGCGTGCGCAAGCGCATCTTCCCCATACATACTCCACACTCAAGTCCCACAGATTCTCCTTTCCTAGCCATGTTGAATCCTCTTTCCCTTATCAGGCCAGCCCAGGCCTGCATCAGGCTCTCCTTGCTATGACAGAGGCTACAACAATAGGCCTGCGATACCGCTGCTTAGCGCTGCGTTTCGGAGGGGAAACCTGCCACGGGCGCAGATTAACTACAACACACACACACACACACACACACACACACACACACACACACACACACACACACACACACACACACACACACACACACACACACACAC
>NC_044058.1:14790396-14808269 GCF_902167405.1 Gadus morhua
ACAAGAGGAGCTTAGAAAATGGCTGAAAGTGTTCAGAGAATGATTGAATAAAGTTTAAGTGTAAAAAATAAATCGGGGGGGGGGGGGAACAGTGGGAGGGCCTCTGAGTCTGAAATCCTCTTTTCCTTATGTTTCTTAACAGGATGAATGGGAGATTGGTTACAATTGTTAATAAGAATTTCCTAATTAATCCACATGCAAAATGAAATATCAAACCCGTGGAGGGACGTCCGCTCCAGCAGAGCACCGGGTCAACACGGCTTCAGCTGTTCATGGGAGCTGGAGTGGGATCACTTCTACAACTGCAGCCAGTGGACTAATGCAAAGCTGCGTGATGGAAGGTAGAGTATAAAAAAAATACGGGACACTGGTTTTGTTCAATTAAAACTGGGATTAAAAACTTGAAATCCACCAGTTAATGTGATTTGGCGTAAATCAAACTGCAGATGAAATGGTTGAAATGGACGGACTTCAAACGCTTTGATGAGGGAGAGATCCCACGGGAGCAAACTGGATGGGTTGAACAGCCAGGATGACCCTGATTCCAGTACGCTGCCTTTCTAGTCATGTGTACAACATGTCAGCCACTCAGGGACTTACACTGTGACATGGAGGACCAGCAACCCTCACCAGCAATATCAGGCAATGGGTTTAGCTATTTACTTATACATTTTTGACAAATGCATACTTGGAAACACTACTACCAGTTATAATGTTATCTTCATAATCATAATCTTCATAATATAATGTTATGCTTAAAATAAGGCAAATAAGGACTGTAGTGTGCTGTGGAAATGGTATGCCCCATTACTAATGCTAATATGCACATTTACATTATAATTCCTCTGATTCTAAATACTAATGTGTATATTTCAAAACCATACCATATTATACACGTACATGTATGTCCCACTAAACCCAAACGGCGGACCCTGACGTACCATGCCGCCGCCCTCCAGGTTCATCTCGATCTTGCCCTCGAACGGCCCCCACGTGGTGCCCACTGGGAGCTGCTGCCGGGTGTGTACCCGGCGCTCTCCGTCCTTCGGGTAGGAGTCCAGTTCACCTGCAAAACAATTGGACACAACGGTCAAACCCCGATTCCCCGCTCCGACCCGTGTTCTGCAGCAGCCGGGACCCCCGTCACGGGACGAACCCTGTCCCGTTGCGGGCCATGTTCCCCTTTCCGATGGGAACGAAGGTACGATGTCACAACCCCCAAAATCGTCCTTCGATGTCTCTTGACGCTGCGATTCCCAGACCCACGGGGAGCCGCCGGTTTTCCTGACTACGATAAGCAAATCAAGCGAGCGGCCATCTGATGGTGGGATCTCTCCTGACACGTCGCACGCTAACCTTACTTGAAAGGTGTCTTCTGGCCAGATAGCATCTCGGAGACACCGCAGGCCTGCCGGGGCCGGCTGGCAGCATCAGGCCTGTTTCTGATGTTCCAGGAAGCCGCAAGCTCTTGTTAATGCTGTGCAGAGGCCCAGTTAATTAACGTCGGGGACCGGATAGCACTGTTAGCACTGCTGCCGCTCACCTCCCTGACACCGCTGGCTATCTTATCTGCTAGATTCAGTGTACTTCTTGGTAACGGTGATTAATCAAATCGTTTTGACAAACCCCATGGCAGGCTGTGACATGGTTTACTCAGGCCACGATTTGTGTGTTGAGTGTATGCATGCATTAGATGTGCAAAATGGGTGTTGTTGATTTGGTTCTAAATACCGTAGGTTTACATGCCTGCATGGATGCATGAATGTGCATGAGTGTGAGAATGGATGCTTCAGTGTTTGTCAAAAGTGTAAGCTATGCTGACGTCAACTGCACGTTAAACTTTAGTGTCAACAAAACTATTAGATATTACTTTAAATGTACATGTAAACAAAAGTCACTTATTTTGACTCTTTTGTGCTAAGATACATTCTCACCCACATCTTGGATGATTACCTATTCAATCCTGTACAAGAATATATCAGCCTTGTATCTGAGGCGTGCTATTATACCATATCTGTCCAGTGGGCCCATGCCTTTGTGCTCCTCTGCATGCATAAACATCAATGTAATTATCAAACTAGTGGTTTCGTTATTCTAGCTACAGTACAGACAGGCAGACACACGGATGACTCATCCTCATTAATTGTAATCACCGTTAAAACAAAGGAAGCAAAAAGGCCACAAGATACTGGCTTTCAACCAGGCCTCAGAAGAACCAACTTTTCTTCCGACCACAAAAGAAAGTACGCCTTTACCCTACATCCAGCTAGTTATTATCAAACAGTGACAAGCCCATTCCATTAAACACGATAAAGACCGGGTGAATTATGGATAACCCTTCCTCCTCTCCACCCCCCCCCCCCCCCCCCCCCCCAAAAAAAAAGAAGATATTTATAACTTCATTATCACGGCGTGCTATCTCCTCTATGTTCTGCTTTCCATTCTCCTCAGCCGGTCGTGCTAGCTGTGTCCCTCCCAGGCCCTGCAGTGTGCACTGGAAGGTGGCTAAGCTCATTAGAGGGAAATAATTAAACATTGGAGCACAGCTGGTTGTCATCAGAGACCGCCTCGGCGAGAGCAGGGGCCACCGCTTGATGCATTCTGTTTGTCCTCAGATAAGACCAGCGGCCTTTAACCGCTCCGATGCTACTTCCTGTTTAGCCATGCCTGACATGCCGCTGATGTCATCCCCAGCCCCTGAATCATATTCATATTAGTATCCTTCGATGTCTTATGATGCTCTTGGTGGTTATGGCGGTTGTGAGCTAGCGTTCCCTGGTAGTAGGTTTTAGGTGGTCGGGGAAGTTTCAGTGTGTGTGTGATGGGTGGTCCGTCCATGTGTGCAAGTGACAGTTGTGTCTGCACCGTATATTGCCGGAGGACCTTGGCTCCTAGATGGTATGTCACATCTGTTGCAGATACCAGCCGAAGATCTGCCCGATAAACACTGTGCCCTATCCGATTACTCAGTGTCTCTACTGTGCCGACTTCATTTCCACAACAATCTCCCAAAATAAAACATAGCCGTACCAGAAAATCCACCCCCGGAAAACACAATACAAGAGAAGACAAAGAAGGATTCCTACAATGGGTTGCATGTTCTCTCCGCGGTGCCCCTTCATCTCCTAACACTCAAATGCCACGGACTTGGAAGGGGGGAGTCGATGATGAGGCTGAAGGGTTCTTCCCCATTCCCTCCCAGCAATACCCCGGCCCCCCACCCCCCAGCCACCCTTTCGATAAGATCATCATCTGTCGCTAGGCTCTAGGGCCTGTTCCTCCTGCACGCCACAGATACTTGGCAGACCCATGAATGTCCCCTTTGTGAGAGGAGATCTTCCTTAGATTGCACCCGAGATGCTCCATGCTGGCATCTGTTCTTTTTTTTCCTGTCTCTCTTTCTTTCTTTCTATCTATCTTTTATTTTCACTTTGGGTGCAAAGGAATAGTGAACTCATCTTTCCTTTCACTGGCATACGACCGAATGTTAATGAGGGGCTAGGTGGCAGAGTGCCATCTGAGCGTGGTTTAAAGGAAAGACAGGGGCCTGGACAGGTGGCAGCGATGCCCAGAAGGTTGCCCCACCATCTTGCTACTTCTCATTATGATAACCTCCACCCCCAGATACACACATGTCAATTAAACCTGAAATGATAAAATATTTCATGGTTGTAGTCCTCTTCATCATCACAACCCGACGTAAAAAACAAACACTATATCGTTTGAAAACCCTACATTAGTCTAAAAAGTATGAAATGTAATGTTTTTTCATCTTCAGGCAAACCCATAATCCAAACTGAATATTTCTCATTCCTGGTGGTGATGGATTTCATCGCAAATTCAAATGTCAGGCGGTTTCCTCGATAAAATATACGCCCAGAGCGTGTGAAGTTTGCTAATGGTCTGCAATGAAAAATGACATCATCAATTTCCCCTTTTGCAGATGAACACCTGAAAAATCGATCTATCTGCTAAGGTTTGCCTCCATATTAAATCAGATTTTATAATTAATTCAAAGGACAATGAAGAAAGATTCTCGTAACCCAAATTTAACCCACGGAACCTCATTCTCGCTATAGTGCTTTTTTCATTCCCAGGGACTGAAATAACACTGCTGGCTTGGGTTTCTGATGAATGGAAAAATAATAGTAGAGAAGGTGAAGCTGGTGTCTTGATATAGACAGTAAAGCTGAAGGGGGGAGAAAAAAAAGTTAATCTATGTTCAAGTTCAACCACCTCTGCCTGGCAATACAGAGATGCCCTCTTGGATCCAAGTCTTCTGGGCTGATAGGCTGTGTTATATCGCTGCCAAATGGGCTATAAATTAATATACCATAGGAAGCATATGGAGTGAAATGGAATGCAGTGTGTATCGGTTCAACAAAAGGTTCTCCATCTTTAAAGGAGATATGTGATATGGAATTTTACAGCTGAAGGAGAAATGTCACAGAGCATTGATAAGAGTGCGATGAACTTTCTCCCCCCCCCACTCTCTCCCCCGAACGAGCCGCCATTATCAGGTTCTGGTGAGCAAAATGCATCATTTATAACCCAGGGCCCACGCTATTATCTCCGGGAGAGACACTTGTTTTAAAAGACTGAAGGACCTCCCTTCCACCTCTCTCCCCCCCCCCCCACCTTCAGCCCGCTTCCTCCTCCACCCACACTGAGGGTGCTTGCCCATGGGTGCTAGCTCTAGTCACCCTGCCCAATGTCGGAAGGGGGGAGTTTAAGAAAATGTCTGCTGCAGAGCAACTTTCCAGGCCAGCGCATGGGCTTGGCAGCAGGGGGGGGGGGGGTGGCAGGGAGGGTGGAGGACGGTCGGTGTTGGTGGAGGGGTGGGCGGCTGGGGAGTAACCGCCATACAGGTCAGCCTTGTTTTCAGCCGATGGGCTGCTTGGGGGCGGGGGGGGGGGGGGGGGGGGGGGGGGGGGGGAGACAAGCCAAAAGGATTAGGGCATTTTAGCAGTGACATTTAACACCCTGAGAATGGGGAGCCCCTGGATGCTGGGTCACAGGGTTGAGATTCCTTTTTTATTAAAAGAGCCCTCCTCCTTTTTCCTAATTCAATCGAGCTGGGAAGCCATGCTTGCTAAAAGGGCCCAGCTATAAAGATATTGGTGGGACAATAGAACTGCAGTGTTTATAAGAGTCACAGAGGGGTTGGACGGATAACCTCCACTGAGCAGTAGCAAGCTAATTTATGACAACATTTGCTGCATACGTGGCGCTATTATACATAATCAACAGGGGTGTCATTGAAAAAGGGGAAAATATACTCGATGTCAAGCGCTTTGTCACACATACAATCACAGAGAAGTTGCCAGCGAACGCACTGACAACAATCAGAGACATCCATCTTTCTGAGAGTGCTGCAATTTTTATTGATAGCGTGCAACAATAAAAGGGAAAACTTCAAGAATGATTGTTCTCTGGCAGAGATACCTCCGATATCACCAACGACATCTAGAGGACAGAGCCTTCCTCCTCTTTGTATATCAATACTTTGGATGTTGTTTTTTGAGGAAACTCAACCGAAAAGAGAAAGAAATCATTTATAGGACAACTCTATCTGTCAGAATGAATGAGGAATTGATGATTTGTTCATTGGCAATGTACACACGTACAAGAGTGATGGCGATAGAGGTAGAAGGCTTTAGTTTGTCAAAGGGAGATGCTTGAATGTTTGTGCACATGCGTACTACATGTTATGGGTGGCATAAAATCAGTCACCTCAGGTGCTATTTATACTTGACAGTAATGTGTGTATGTAATGTGACATTTTTAAAATCTGTAAATTATGTATCAATGAAAATAATAAAAAAATGTAATATATAAACATAAACAAGTTATACTGATACGCTGATACTCGTATATTTAAAAAAAAAAAGAGTACATTTAGAAAGGATTTTCAAAGTAGACCTGAAATACCTCCCAAGTCAATTACTTTAACTTCTCCTGGGTAACAGGGAATTCTGCCTCCTTTTTTTTCTCCTTCCCCGGGTGACCTAGTTGTCTTTTGTGAGCAGGTTTTAGCCTGAGCAGTATGACAGTCAACAGATAAGATGGATTAAGCTCTTTCTCATCCAGTTTTGATGTGAACAGCGTAAAAGCGGGTTAAATCATAGGGAGTTTCAGGAGTATTTTTTAAATGCCTGGAGATAGTGCGATAACGCAGCTAAACCTAAGTCTTGGGCTGGGAAGGTCAAGGCGGAGGTCCCTGGGAGCAGCTACCCGGTGATGAGGCATGGCTCTCCCGTCTGTCTGGGAGCGGGGCTCGCCGCAGTAGCCGAGCCCACCTCTCATCACATGGAGAAAAGATACAAGGGGCGGTGAAACAAAATCCAGTGAGTCGCACTGCAGGCTGCATCAAAGAGCGACGCTCCCTGCCGTGTGTGTGTGTGTGTGTGTGTAGGTATTTATGCTTCTCACACTCACACATTCATGCCCATGCATGCACATGCACACACACACACACACACACACACACACACACACACACACACACACACACACACACACACACACACACACACACACACACACACACACACACACACATTGATTCAATATGCAGCTGGCTTACTGTATGAAATTCATGTGGTGCGTACATAACAACAAGTGGAGACATATGTGGAGCACGTCTTGTTTTCCTTGTGTGTTTGTTTGTGTACATGTACAGTACGTTTGTTTAGGATTTTGCTGAGCTCTTCCCCACGAGTAGCTGCTCCTGTAATTATGCTTTGATTATTAGTGTGCAACCAAAATAAAAACAGCAATTAACCTGTCGATGCCGTGGAAAATAGAAAATAATTATGACGCTGACGAATAAATCTCTTAATGATGCAACATTTTCAAATTATATTCGGAAATACGATTTACTTAACGAGAACCTGAGCACATGCACACTTAATATGGGCATAGGAACTGACAGCCATGCAGTCATGTGACACGGCTCAGCCAATCCTGCATCCATTTTAATCTTAAGTCCCACAGTGATAGAAGCGCTTGAGTGTTAGAAAAGGTGAAGAGGCAGCCGATTAAACTGAAAAAAACAAACATAATTCAAAATGTTACACGGGTCATATGTTGGATGTATTAAGCTTCAATATCACATGTCACATCGGTTCAACAAGGAAGACAGAGCTTTGATTCAAGTTTTTTTTTTTTAAAGGGAACATATTTAGACACATTTTGTGGATGTCTATTCCCTGACTGCTCCTCATGTCGGTGACAGGGGAGAGTAATCCTATACACAGGCTGCTATTGTGGAGGGAAAAACTAGCCTCCTTCACTGGCATAGACCAGATGCACCTCTCTCTCTCTCTTTTTCTCTGTCTCTCTCTCTCTCTCTCTCTCTCTCTCTCTCTCTCTCTCTCTCTCTCTCTCTCTCTCTCTCTCTCTCTCTCTCTCTCTCTCTCTCTCTCTCTCTCTCTGTCCTAATCTGTAAACGACTTAAAGGAGCCTTATCTCCAGGCTCTTCTGCTTCATTTCATGCTTGATTTACTTTAATTTGTCTGATAG
Source organism: Gadus morhua (assembly GCF_902167405.1). Lineage (NCBI taxonomy): Eukaryota > Metazoa > Chordata > Actinopteri > Gadiformes > Gadidae > Gadus > Gadus morhua. Next base: position 14,797,921 of record NC_044058.1, read on the forward strand.
GGCACAAGGATTTGGAAATGGCCCATCTTTCGGTGGAAAATGTTCTGATTTTTCTTCGGCATTGTTATGTGGAGGTTTTTGACTTCTCTCTCTACCTCTCTCCCTCTCTCTCTCTCCTCCGCTCTCTCTCTCACACTCTTTTCTTCACCATCTCTATCTGTCTCCTACACTCCCTCCTTCCCTCATTTCTCTCTCTCTCTCTCTCTCTCTCTCTCTCCTCTCTCTCTCTCTCTCTCTCTCTCTCTCTCTCTCTCTCTCTCTCTCTCTCTCTCTCTCTCTCTCTTTCCATTCCTTGAGAAGGGGGGAGAATCTTGCTCCAGTGCAACAGTCTGTTTGAATGCATTTAGATTCAAGCTAACACAGCAGAAACACGATTTTTTTCTCTCCCCCCGGTGCGGTGTGATTTTGTGATGGGCGACGGCAACACTGGAGTAATGTTTGCTTTTCTCCACCGCTGTTGGGCATGGTGCAGCCGGGTGCTTCAGACCACAAAGATCTTATGTTTAAGTTAAGAAGCGACTGGCCCTCCACTTCTGCAAGTGGGTGAGCTGATAAAGTTGCTCCACAATGAGGGAGGGGGGCGAGGGAGGGAAGGGGGACAGGGACGGAGGGGGGGGGGCAGCATGTCTACACAAGCCTACAGTTCTTGTATCTTTTTTTTTGTGACTGATGCTGCGTGGAACTCAAGTGGTTCGGTGGCTGTCTGGCTGGACAGCCTCCCCCCCCCCCCCCCCCCCCTCCATGTCTATTTACTGAGGGAATGGCAGAGGAATCGTATCTCCCTTTCTCCGTTCCACCACAGATGAGCCAGCCAGACCCCACCATCACCAATGGACAAATAAATAGTACAAGACAAAGGAGGGGATGAAGGCCAAGTTACCACTCACTGGTGCTACTGGTTCTGCATGTATAGAGACGTCAGATGTAAAGAGATAGAGTCGTACTGGCCTGTTGGACAAAACTGATATTGCCAATCACGTTGAAGTATGTGGCCACAAATTGCAATCTGTCGTTTCGAAAATGCCTACATGGAGGTACTGCACTAAACAAAGACAGGTCTTTATTTCAAATCGTCAAGCGGAAAAAAGGAGGAGAAAAAATGGAAAAGAAGGAGGAGTAATTAATCTCCAAGTCTAGGTAGACTGATCCTTCAAAAAAAGTCAACCACAACATGTGTTTATAATTTGGAATGGTCTGTTAAACAATAAGATCACACGATTTTCTTTAAATGAGTTACAACTTCTTCGTCTTCCCACGCGGGTACATGCAGAGTCAGTAACCCCCTCCTCCATACACAACTTGCATACATAAACAGTGGCGCACACACACACACACACACACACACACACACACACACACACACACACACACTGGAGGAAACAGGGGGACCATTGAAATTCATCTCACAGGCTGAATTTACTTAACTGCGGGTCTGTGCGCAGTGATAAACGGAGTGATGATCCAGCAACAAGTCTTTATCCATGCTTTGCTTTAATTAACAGCGGCTTGTTTGTTGAAAAGATGATTAATATGCCAATGAAAATTGCATAATTGAATACCACAACACTCACACAATCAGCGAGGAACATGCCATTTTTTATTAACTCTGCATTATCATTATTATTACTATTATTTGGGATTTTAATTTGGTTGACAAGCGGGCCCTCCCACTGCCACGACCCAGAAAAAAATAGGGAAGTTGATTTTGGTGTGTGTGTGTGGGCGGGTGGGGGGGGGGGGGGCTGTTAGGCTGGTCTCCCACATCAATATCTTTTATCACACCAGGGCAAGTGTCTTTATATTTCTCTCTCTGTGTATCTTTGTCTCTAGCTCGCTCTCCCTTTCTCTCTCTCTTTTTATGCGTCAACATTGTTAAATATAAAAATCATCATGGAAGGACTTTTCAAACTGGATTAAAGTAAAATATTACATTACACCAGAATATCAAATCAAACGTTATCTGAGAAGTTCCAATGTCCCAATTCGTAAAAACAAAAAAAATCAAAAATTCAAGCATGGGAACCAGCTATGAAGCAAGTGACTTTGTAGTAACACACACACACACAAAGTGTGTCACAAAGAAAAATAATTCCATGTTCACGTTTGAGTTTCAGTCGAGTAATTCCGAGTTTTCCCCACCGCCATGCGTATCCCCTTGGAGAAGTTGCCTGAACGTCTCCATGTTAATGCTAAATACACACATCACATATTCAGCCAATTACAGCGATCCCTCTTAGAAGAAAAAGAGACAGAGCCGCACCGCAGTGCCTGCAAGGGTAAGCATCGCAGAACAAACATTGTGCGGGAGCTAAAGAAAGACACGTTGGGTGTCAAGTCCCCCGGGGGCAGAAACACTACCACGACTGCGTTTTAAATCGCCGTCATATTTAGCATCAGCTTCCGCCTTTCTTATCCCCCCCTAACTGAGTTCCTTAGATGGCTCTCATTGTGGCCCAGAAGAAACCACAATAAAGAATGCCACCGTGAGCTCTGCAAAGTGGACACAAATTCTATTGAGATGTATAGAAAAATGGTTCCATCCGAATTATCTCATTAAGGTTATTCTTACGATGCCACAGCCCCTCAAAACCACCACCCCGAAGAAAAAACGGAACGGGGCGTAGAGGAATTTTCCATAGACGATAAGACCGGTGATTGCATTTTGCCCTATTTTAGATTATATAACTAACAACCATGAAGTTGTACAATAAAGCCTCTTAGTATTGCGGATCAGTGGCTAAATTTGCATCAAGGCGATACAGCATCGGAGTAGAGTGATTTGTCTAATCTCTCTTGTTGCATACTGCATCATTATAGTCACACACTGTGAATTCATGTGGAAGTACGGGAGATGGGGGAGGGGGGATGGTTAGGGTCTTGTGTGCACAGGTAAATATTATGCATATGAGCGCATACACCCTCCTTACCCAACAAACACAAAAACCGAGACACACACACACAAACAAACACACACCGCCATGGCAGATTCTCAGAAAGCAGAGAGTATAGAATCATTAGAAAAGACACACGTGTCTTCTAATGGCTCTGCTTGATTGCAGTTTTACATCACTTAGTACCGGGAAACGAGTGGCGAGTGGCGGCCAACGACAGACTTTTATCATTGCATGCGCTATCAGCAATCTCTGTGTCATTCATGTTGTGTGTGTGACTTGTCAGAAGACTTTGACTAAACCCCTGGAGGACGGAGATAAAAACCGTCCTTTGTAAGGCAGCATTCGCCATGATGTACGTCCAAATTCCTTGATTACAAGAAGCAGGGAAAGGGAGAAAAAAACAGGGGGGGGGGGAAACATATGAAAGCCGGCAGTGAAAGTTTTCAGTTTGCTGATATAACAGTCAAGTGCGTCTATAAGTCTACTTAAAACGCTTAGGTATCAGTGGAGACAGCTGCGACATCCCCGTCTTACCACGCCGTACACTATCAAACCTTTCATTCCATTCCCAAGCTACATTTCCGGTTGACAAAAGCCCCCCCCCCCCCCTCCGGAAGCCTCCTGAAGGACTCATCTACATCCTAATATTTCCAATCCAATTTAACTGAGGCAGCCGGAGTGGTCTGTGCAGCAGTTTACCAATCTCTGCTTTCCAAGACTCTGTGTGCTCAAGGCTTGAGGGGTTCAATCAATGGTGCTTTGATCTCGGCTGGAACCATAATTATTTAACATTGTTACAAGGATTTCTCTAATCCATCCTACCATTAAATCCCTTTTACACCCTCATCTTCTACCGCCTAATCTGCATCTGGGCGCGCCGTTTGTCTCTCTGCTTCATTTTGTCGTGCCCCCCCCCCCTCCAGCTCCCTCAAACCCCCCCCCACTCCTCCTCCCTACGACACCCTGACTTCGTAATGGACTTGGCGTGTTGGAGTTAGAAATGTTTACTGAGTGCAACTGGACTTAAGGAACTTCAGTCCAAAAAGAAATATGAATAATTATTGTGTGGGGGATATGAAAAAAAATGATAAAAAGCTGACTTGTTTTTGGGGGTGAATTTACTTTGAGTGAAGGCAAAATCCAAGACTAACGTAAAATCTGTAACTTTTAAATTCAAACACTAAAATAACATCTACTCTCAATTTCAATGAACTGCAACTAAAAAACAACAATTCAAGCAGGACGGCATATATTTGAGTTGTAGTGGTGTTGGATCTAAAAGTTCCAGGTGACTATTGTCCAAAAGATTTTAGTTCTGTGTCCGTTTTTGCAAATATCTGCATTTCTTGCGTTTCACCATGATATAAATAGTAGCACAAGCAACCCAAAACATTTGTGGCGGCACCTGCCACCGTATCGGGGCCATCTGGTCCTCGGATTCCCCTCGCATCACATATGTGCATTGTGTGCACGGTGATTGTTTCTCTGAGGGCTGTGGAGGAGAAGGAGGTTCAGCCCGCACATACTTTTGGTTTGGCTTCCCTTCAGCACCCAAACCCCCAAAGTGTAGGTGCGTTTAAGTTAAGCCACATTAACGTCCATTTGATGCCTGCGTTAAAAGGCTTTAGATGAATAGGAAGGAAATGGGGAACCGGGGGTGGGGGGGGGGAGTGGCTCTGCTCGTGGCCAACTGTCAGGTACCAATGCCGAGAACCACTCCTTCAGTTGACCCCTGCCTGGCTGTGGCTCAGTGCCCAGCTGGCACAGAGAGAGAGAGAGAGAGAGAGAGAGAGAGAGAGAGAGAGAGAGAGAGAGAGAGAGAGAGAGAGAGAGAGAGAGAGAGAGAGATTGTGTGCAGGCTAGGCCATGCCCTGGGGTAATGGCCAAGTGAGGAGATTTGTGGACAAGGCAATCACGTGTCAATTCTGCCATTTTTTTTTTTCCTTTGTGGGTTGCTGAGCTATTTAGAATTTCCTAAAACACATGGCTATTGTAATGTATTGGCTGATATAAAATAGCACATGACACAAATCCAAAGTTATATCGAATTTGCTCATTGTATGTGAAATTCAAGTTAGGCCTAATGAGCCCAACCATCAAATCAAAATGAAAATATTCAGACTTTTTTTTGCAAGAATAAAGGAAAACAGTGACAACCACACCGCTCTCAGTGATCCCTGACTTCTTTATGAGTTTGATACGGGGTGTGGTTTACACGAGCAGCCATTTAGATAAGGCTGAGAACAAGTTCATTAGCAGAGTTAGCTAGCAGACGCCCACCATTCCCAATTAGCCTAGAGGAGACACAGTAAGACGGAGAGAGAGAGAGAGAGAGAGGGAGAGACAGAGCAAGAGAGAAAGAAAGGCGAAGAGACATAGATCACTATCGCTGCTAGTCTGTGGAAATGAATCAGAAATGGCTTTGCATGCTATCGCCCGTATCAGCGGCTGATTGTGAAACACCCGTAACGAGAAATGAACATGTAATGGAAGATCAACGCGCAGATTTGCTTAAGGACATACTTCTCGAGAAAGAAAAGAAAGCGAGAGAGAGATAGAGAGAGGGAGGGAGAGAGGGCGATGAAGAGACACAAACTCGCTGGGTGTTCCACATCAGAGACCTGGTACTGTACGACAGAAGAGAATGGCGCCGCTATCAGATTAATAGCAACTCATATTCTCTGCTGTCTCAGAGCGGGGGGAATATCAAGGGAACAGGAGCAACCACAGACGTGGTGCTTGAGATGACTTGCTAAAGTGAAAGATGAAGTACAAGGGATGGGGGGGGGGGGGGTGTGGGGGTTGGGAAAAAAAGGAGTTCAATTATGGGATGTAGATTGTACAAGTCTTTTGTTGTTACGCAGCAAAAGGGAAACGCTATGGAGGTGCTTCAGTGGAATCACTAAGGCAGGTGGGTTTGTTCAGAGTTAGCCCACCTCATTAAAGCACTTCAGTCCCCTTTTTTAAATGTAATGGCCATCACACTTCCTATTCAGATGCACGCACGCAGTGATTAACAATTATCTGTTGGGGATCCTAATCGCACCTGCTTAAACTTAAGCCAAAGAATAACAAAGAACTTTAGAATGTGGCACTATCTGAACATTTACAAAGAGATTAAAGGGTAGACTGTCTCAAACTAAATAAATGTGCTTTTAATCGGCGTGAACAGCAAGTCATGTCATTTCGAACGATCCTATCTGATTGTCTGATTCTCTGCTTTATTCAAATTATAACATGCCCATCTGACTTTTTCAGTACAATGGGAAAAATTAAAAGGGGAAATGACCTTTCATGGCCGCCATGATGGGGGAGTGAATGACATTATTGTGCAGCAAGAGTCATTTCTGCCCAATCTGCGCGGCCTATTGAGCTAGGGGAAGTACATGTGCACCACGGTAACTTTGTCCTGCTAATTGCCTGCTGCGTCACCAAGCTGATGAGGAAACACATTACGGATGAAATATTGACTGTAAGCAGCAACATGTTGGAGGTTCGGGTTATTTGAGGATGGTGGCTAGCTAGCTAGATTGCCATTGGTAAAAGTGCATGCTCAATCTCCACGGAACAGTTTGAACTGATGAAAATGGGTAACTTCTTTTGGATTGGGTCAGAGGATGTGAGTGAAGTGATGTTAGATGAAAAACAAAACAATGAATGTTTCTTAAACGCTCAAAGTCACTGGAGTTAGCGGCGGCGTTGTAGATAACCATCAAGTACTTTACCGAGCCATTAAATTGTTATCCTGTCGCACATCAGATCTCCCATGGTTTCCTGAACAAACATATTCTGTATTATCTCAATCTCTGCTCTGTCTCTCTCTGTCTGTCTCTCTCCCCATGCCTTTCCTCTCTCTCTCTCTCTCTCTCTCTCTCTCTCTCTCTCTCTCTCTCTCTCTCTCTCTCTCTCTCTCTCTCTCTCTCTCTCTCTCTCTCTCTCTCCCTCTCCCTCTCCCTCTCCCTCTCCTGCCAGTCCAGCAGTATGTTCTGAGCCGTTAATGCTCGTTGGGACGGCTAAGAAGCGGCGGAAGGAAGCATAATTACAGTCAGTCATAGATGTCGTCGGAGTGCATCCATCCCCTCTTTTCAAAGCCCTATTTTTAAGCTCAGCATTTTCTCGCCAAAGAGGGCCGTTTCACCGCGCTCGCTGCCTTCCCTCCGCCGCGGCCCCCATAGTTCTGAGCTGACCCCCTCAGCCCTGTCTCCTGGCAGATCACAGTGATGCTTTATTACTGTCGTCCCTGCGCTCTTATCTTTAGCCAGCAATGCTCATTTCCTTCCCCAGATTTAAATGCAAATGTGAAATTTAATGATAAATGCATTATCTGATAGGTGCGATAACACTGATTCACTGTCAGTATAAAATACACACCCCAGGGGGCTTCGGAGCTAGCTAGCACAACTTGCCCAAATCCACTTTTTTTTTCTCCCCCCCGCTTGCTCTCTTTCTTTTTCTCTTTTTCTTTTTTTGGTAATGCATGCACCTGCAGTAAATTCTCGGGGTCATTTGATGCATTCAAAGGGGTAATATTTTTCTGTGTTCAGCAGTGGTGGGTGTAGGCAATATTGGAAATGTAATTGTTGCGAACTGATCTTTTTCAAGGCAGTATCACTTTGATGAGGTGACTTTTAATAGAAGATACGTTCCTTACTGTCACTGAATGCAACAGAGGGTTTTCCAACAGGAAAACAGGAACTCACTTTATTTTCTGTCTGTTATCTATTAATAACAGCAATACTAAAAGAAGCATGCAAAACATATTATCATTTTGTATTTGATTTAATAAAAAATATAGATGATAGATAGAAAGATGTATGGTGAACACAAGATATGTGCTTACCAAGATGTGATCCTCCATCCTCCAAAGAATTGCAGTTGTGTGAAATCATTTTACGCTTTCATATTGCAAGACTATTAGCTTGGTATGATCAGTGGTTTGATCGGATTAACAGATTTGATCGGCATTCGGAATCAAAGACACGTCCGATTTAAGATAATGGGTGGCGATGGAAAAATGGTTGTGGTGCACATGTGGTAGAAAGCCAAAGGCATGTTAAATATACACATGAAGCTATATTCTGCCACCGAGTGATTTGACGGAGAGAGACTTACTTGGTCCATCCCAGTCCTCCAGCCCGGCTGGGGGGTGCCTGGTCTTCTCGCTCTGAGTGTCCATCTCGTCGCCCGCCTCACGATTTGCATCTCCCTCTCCTGCAGAGCAAAAGCCTGATTCAATGCTCAGGAACATCATTTAATTTTGCATTACAGTCTGCAAAATATTGTATAGAGGTATTTGGATACAGGGGGAAACGAGGTGAAAGGGAATGTAAAGTCAAGGCCAGTTTGATAAATCACGCAGGAACATTCAATTGTGTTTATTGTTGTTAAACGGCACTATGTAATCTGTTATCAGCTACTGACAAGTCTGTGAGTGGATGTATGGGTATGTGCGTTTGTGTGTGTGTGTGTGTGTGTGTGTGTGTGTGTGTGTGTGTGTGTGTGTGTGTGTGTGTGTGTGTGTGTGTGTGTGTGTGTGTGTGTGTGTGTGTGTGTGTGTGGTTGTGTGTGTGTGTGTGTTGTGTGTGTGTGTGTGTGTGTGTGTGTGTGTGTGTGTGTGTGTGTGTGTGTGGGGGGGGGGGTCACGTAAGTGTGTGTGTTTGTAAGGTCTATGAGCTCACCGTGTCCAGCTGTACACTTTTAAGAAAAGGAGTTCCCATGAGGGCTAACAGGAACAGGAGGAAGGCCCATGGACCAGGAAGGAAAGCAACGTGTGGGAGAGGGACTGCTATTTATTACTGTTTGATCTATTGTGGAGCTAGCCAAAATGTGTGCTATAGGATGCAGGGCAGATTTAGAGTGTTGCCCGCTTACAAAGTACCATGCTAGCTTTGTGGGGTATTGGGGTATCTCATCATGATAATGTCAATGCTTCATGACCTGGCTTTAAAAGTACATCTCCTTCAATGGTGCTGCACAACGCAACGCAAGCAGTTCCACGTATTGATAAACATTTAATTTAAAAAAAATGAGTAAAAAAAATTCAAGCTTTGATTTCAGAAGTTCTTATGGTCCACAGATCCGAGAGTGGTGTTCTAGGTAGGAGGTGCTGACACAGCCCTAGCTCATACCTCACACCGTCTTTCTAACCCCTGGGCACTTTTAGTGTGCTGGGAGGGCGTCTAGTTGTGTGCGGGAGGGACACTTCTGTCACTTTTGTGACTATCGTTTTTTCGCATCCCTTTGATGTGGCAAAATCCAATAGAGAACGCCAGGGGCAAGTCTGGCTTAGCACAATGGATGATCACACCACCGCAGACGGCTTTTGTCACATGCTCCAGAAGATGGGGATACGTATACAGAATCGTCATGTTCCTTCAACATTTAGGAAAAAATAGAGCGCTATTACGTTGCGCGGTATAGCTAGGGTTTGCAGCTTACCACCACCACCACCACCACCACCACCACTGAACGACATTCTTCTGTGTTTTATGTCACCCCGCTTCCTGTGGCAACGTCCGCAGAACCCACACACTACAACGACTTCACCAGCCTTTGTCTGCTCAAGTTCATCTCGCCATCAAGCACGCACACTAACCTGCGTGTTTGTGCTTTTGCACTAAAGACATTTAAAGACATGATGTAAAGATGGTAGGAAATAAACTCCAAATACATTCCCACAAAAAGGGAAAGATACTTTATTGATCCCGAAAAGAAATCGTGGCATTCTGTTGGACACCCGTAAACAGACAAATCAAGTAAAATAAAATGAGTAACACACGACACAAAAACAACCACTACAGCGAGCTACTGAACAGGCTACCACTGATACAGCGTTATTCTCGTCAGATACACCCTGCCTTACATCATCCTCATATCAAGTGGGGAGGAGAAGTCAAAGTCAAGTCCAGTCAATTTTATTGGTATAGCCCTTTCACAGTTAAAGTCTCACAGCGCTCGACTGGAAAGAGAACAAAGTAAGGGGGTCTTCATATATGTCCTAGATCCAGTACAGCCGGTCATTATGACCCAGTTTTGCTAACGCAAGTGTCTGTTCAGGCTGCTATCCCAACACAGCCTCCTTTCCTACTGTATATTAACCCTGCAACCACTCAACTTCATTTCCACCACCAGCTATTTACAGTTGGAATGTGTCTTTCTGCACACAGGGCTGGTATTGTGCCAGGGGATAACAAAGGCGTGTATATCAACAGTTCCTTTCAATAAAAAGAAGCAGAGGAGATAACATTAAAGGCACTACTACCTTGTTCTCAGGCAAACATGTTAAGCCCTGTAACCAAATCTCTTGGAAGTGTATAATTAGAGCCCGGAAAATGGAGCTACAAGATGATTCCTTAATTAAGCAATGATTAAGGATTTCCTGCCCTCTATCTAACCCGAAATGCTATTCACTTTAAACACAATCACCCCGGCAACCTCACAGGGAACAATGTCATA
>NC_044058.1:14808369-14810869 GCF_902167405.1 Gadus morhua
CAGCAACACAGACCTGCAGCCTTCGCCCCCCCCCCACCGCCCCATCTGCTCAGACTAATGATGTTCCTCTCGCTGGCCTGAGGGGGTGGGACTATGTGAAGGGAGATTTACACCAGCATCATAACATCCTCGGGGTGCCTCCTACATGGGCCACGCCGCGTTCCCTCCGAGGAAGAATAACAAAAACCCCAACGTCACTCAATCACTTCCTATAGGAGGGCCGGGTGAGAAGAGAAAGTAACAATGGATGAGCGGCAATGTTTATTTTTGTGTTACTTACAACGGTCTTCTTTTGCATCACTGCCGTAACCTTCTCGCCGAAACGCCGCAAGTGCTGGGGTGGCATCCGGGAAAATGAAGAGCACCAAACTATTTTATTTATTTATTTTTGTTTATCGAAACGTATTTTTCCATAATATGAAGGAATTGTGGAAGAGAGAGAGAGAGAGGGAGAGAGAGAGAGAGAGAGAGAGAGGGAGAGAGAGAGAGAGAGAGAGAGTGGTGGTGGCATTTTAGCAGTAGCGTAATTGGAATGATGACAAGTGGGGAACATCGTGGGGTATTGCGGTGAATTGAGGTGAACTAAGTTGCCGTTCCCATTTCACTCTATTATAAAGGTTTATAGGCTGCAATTACCCTTCAATTTGGGCGCTTTACACCCGCCGTAAAGATCCTTTTTTTGTGGGACTGGCCTTGACATCTATCTCCTGAAACAAGTGATTTAAATTGTAAGATGGCCGCACAGGGAAGGGAAACAGAGTCCTGGATGATAGACAGGGGAGAGCGAAAAGAGAGACAGAGGGACCGAGAGACAGAGGTAGAGCGAGAAAGAGAGAGAGGCCGAATCAGCGGCGAGCGATGCAGGGCTGTGCTCCTCAGGGATTGGAGTGTTCACACACAGTAAATGGAAGTGGCAGCACTCTGACCTTTGAGCTGAAGCATATGACTCAAGTGAAGGCGCTGTCAAAATGTTGCCTCAGAAATGACAATCCACCTCGCTAGTCCCAAGTCTTGACATGGCAGGCAAGTGGAGAGCCCGTAACCCTGCTGATCCCGACATTACAAATGAGGGGATTATCATGACAACAACCCCGGTGCTCGGCACACTCGTCAGGATATTCTGCTGTTTTCCTGCTTATTATTATATTATTATTGTTATTATGGGGAATGTTGACCGGCGATGGCGCTATGGAGGCTCGCGTACATAGCATAAAACCCACCATCTCATCGTGGATCGTGATTATCGGTGTACACATGACGGGAAGCGTTTGTCGGGCGGGTAGTGGGTATTTTTAGGGTGGGATAATCAATGGGAGAAATGGGGAAATGTGTTTCTTTTTCCTGACGTCCCACTTGCTGAACTTGGAATCCGGTAATAGAGCAGCTTCTCCCCCTGTCTCCATTCACAGCCACGTAATACTCAAATCCACCGAGAATAACCCAATTGTAAAGAATACCAAAATATCACAAGCAAATTACTAGTGCTCTGAGAGCAAGCTGGGGAGGAACAAAGACAGGCAGCCGTAATTATATCTTGGCGTGTACAGCATGTCAATGGGCCACCTTCATTCTGGAGGCCATTCCCCTGGGCCCCTGGAAGCATCAAAATGATGTCCAAATTATTTTGTGCTCTATTGCAGCATGCTACGATTATCATATTTACCGGTGGTGCATTATGACAACACTGATGTTTACACCTGTATTTGTGCGGGAGGCAAGGTTTACACTCTGTAATTTAGCAAATGTACAGTATGCATATGAGCTTGTTGGCAGGGATTTAATTTAGGTCAGAAATGGAATACATCAATAGCGAACCCATATGTGCATCTTTCCTTTTCTTCCACCCCCCCTTCTCTCCTCTCTTTTCCACTCCTCTCCCCTCCTCCTCCCAAGCCGTCTTTGCTCAGAAGCTGGCGATGAAGCAGCTTGACGACTGCACAAGTGTGATACGTGCAAATCACATTTGCAGATGAGCTTGAAACTCCCTTTTAATATTCAGATATCAGACATCCCGCACTCAGAAGCCCGCTAAGACCCGATTCGGGGGTAAGAAAAGCAAGATTCGCGTCATTAAGGGGGGGGGGGGCTGGGGGGGACGTTAGAGGCTCGGTTTACATTTTACATATTTCACAGAAATATGTACAACCGGGTAGAAACATCGGCGGTTATCTGTGATAACAATGCAAATTTCTGTCAGCGGGCCTTCGTGAAGATCCTGTCAGAAAAAATCCGAAGTCGTCGCTCAGGTCTTTCTCTCTTTTCTCCCTTGATTCCACCCTCATCTCGCTTTGCGGTTTCCCTTTTTTTTTGGGCTTAATACTGTCAGCTTATTGGCACTTTGATTTCAGGCGTATCTTTCCCCAGAGAAGTCGCAGGGCTGCTGCTGCTGCTGCTGCTGCTGCTGGGAAGGTATGTTTGCCACGAGGCTGGGAACACGTGTCCCCACAGCCTGCCAATAGCTCATCAAACACACAGAGAGAGAAGGAGAGACACTGGCTGT
>NC_044058.1:14815869-14825869 GCF_902167405.1 Gadus morhua
TCGGAGGAGATGAAAAACGAAGAAACGTGTCGGAGAAGAGAACGCATTATCTTGTGCTAACGAAGCTACAGATCTAAGGACCAGCTGGCTAATTATTTATCCTGCCGGCTTTATGACTCTCATTAATTTCCCCTCCTTTCCGCCTTTACCTTCAATTGAAAGTCTTGAGTCAACCTGCATCTGGCGCTGATAACGTTCAGGTATAAGCAGCCTCCCCCCTCTCTCCAACCACCACACACCCCCACGCACAGACACACACACATACACACACACGCACACACACACACACACACACACACACATGCCCGCGACAGGAAAAAGACTACTCTTTCATACACCTCCACCGGATAATGGCATTAGAAATACCCTATGCTTCAAATCCATAGGAACCGTGGATCTGGTTGTTTGGTGAGCAACAGAATGAAACAAATTCAAGGAATGAATTTGGTTCATTCCAAATATATATCTCACCAAAGATATCCTTTGGTGAGAAGGATATCACAATGAAAGATGACAGGAATGACAAAATGATGGAGGAAAGGAAGAAAGTAGTCTGACGTATACAAACGGTTAGGCAACCACTTGACCATCCTTATTTTGATCCTACATCTCTAGCCACATCACTCGTCCTCTTGTCTCAGGTTCTGCGGCCGTTTCTGGCTTAATACAAGCCTGTCCTACTCGCCCCCCTCCCATCCTTTAGTTGCATGATGACTCAAGTCTGAGATGTTGAGGAAGGGGAGACAGGCCTGGTTGTGATGGTGATGGTAAGATCACACCCCAGAAGCTCTGAGCTGAGGGCATCTGTTCCCTAATGGCTTTCTCTCTGTCAGCAACGTTTGTATCCAAGACCGAGTTCAACTTCCCTGACGGCCCGCGTCACGACCCTGCTTCCTCCACATCCTTTGAGACCCAACACTCTCATCCCAGGAGGCCACGTTGACGACTGAGAGACTTGCGGGTAGACGGAGCTCGCCAAAGACCAATGTGAGCTTTTCCTACAACGAAACGATAAAGGGACACTGTAATTGTCTCCCTTTATGTGGCTGGATACGGAAAGGAGGTTGGAGTGAAACCGCTGAACAGCAAATATGGTTGACATCGGATAAGAATTCTGAAAACAGTGGGATGGTTAGGACTTCCAAGGCGGTAAAGAAGCAACATTACGCCTAACATTAAAAGTAAAAGGGTCTGAGCAACTCTTGGGGTATTCTTTTAATGTCTTTCCTAATAGAATGAACCAAAACCATTCATTTATATCTCCTGGTGTGCAAAGGAAAGTAAACACAGCCTAGTTCTTCTCTTTCTTATGTCTCAAATTTAGATAGGTTCGGTCTACTGCAGGTTCTGCGCTTTGTTTTAATACAATTTCCATATCCTCTAAATACTTATGCATTTACAATCCCTGAAACATTGCAGTGCTGCCTCCGTGCCATGTCTGCCAACTCTATTTTGAAGTTAAATTTACACTGCTCCCATTGCCTTTGAACAGGGATGCACAACGGCAAGACTCAGAACTATTCATCAAACACTTTACTGGCGGCAGATATGTACACATGCATAACTTTAAACACATCTAGAGCCACGACACTAACGCACGCATGTACGCGCCTGGAAACGTGGTGTGTTTGTGCGAGGGTGTGCGTGAACTTCACCTGAAGTAAAGTTGGTCCTTTTCCTTCCCCCCCCCCCCCCTTCTTCTTTCTAATCCACAAGGTCTCTACACACTATCTCCGTGCTGTCCTATATGGCTATCAGGGCTCAGGGGGGGGGGGGGGGGGTCATGGGTCTGGCCCGTCAAGATAAAAGAAGTCCCAATGAAATGAACCTTTTGGATCACTGGTTGGGGGGGGGGGTGTTACGGGGGGTTCTGAGCCAGCTGATGGGGTGTGTGTGTGGCTGAAGGGGAGGAAGTCACTTGAAGATGTGAGCGTGTAATGACCGAGGTGACCTAGCTTCGACCACTCGATCTCGGCCAAGTTGTGTTCTGGATTGGAGGGGAGGCGACGCGGATTGACATCAGAGATAGGGGTAGTCCTGAACCGAGTTATTTTGGCGAGATAGACACCGGGTTCTGACCTATTAGTCGTCGGGTGGAAATTATTAAATTGATCTAAACTAAGCAGAATGGTTGGGAAACTGAGTCACTGATTACAATATTTGATCTATGCGTTAATATGCACTATTATTCACTTGCAGAACTTTTGATTATCTCTCTGTCCCTAGCTCCTTTTGGTCAGTTTGAATGAACCCTCAGCCACACAGCCAATCCAGGGACATTATTCACACCTGACCAATAGAGCATGGAGAATGACAGCCAAGTACCCAATAGTACATACCACTTGATTGAGCAGATGACACAAATCGTTATTCACCAGCACTGAGATGAGGGAGACAAGCACTGTACACTATCATCCAGCTGGTCAATATACATCACTTCCCCGGCGGATTATACCTCTTATCTGAAATGATATTCAATAAAGTATGACCGTGGAAATACAGTGCAGAGTGTTTCTTGCTAGGATCTGGCTTATACTTCGAAAAAAGAAAAGGAAAAAAAAACACGATATTGGAATTAAGATCCCAGTCCAGATTACCTGAGGAAACAGCAGCAGGATTTCCGTTCCAGAGAGCTGCGCTGCACTTTATTCTCGGCGCTGGAGCACAACCGTGGCTGACGCTGGGGTGTAATAGGCTGCCTTCATGAAATATATAGACGCCCCAGCGGCCTCCACAGATCGCAGCTTTACTATGAGCATTTGGAAACATGTGTGCATGTGTGCTGGAGTGTGTGAGAGTGCATGGGCGTGTGTGTTTGTATGTACCTGTTTTTTTTTGGATGTGCATGTCCATATGTGTGTGTGCCAAAATGTTATGTATGACTGTGTGTGTATGTTTGTCCATTTGTGAATGTGTGTGTGCGTGCTCACGCACGCCGGTTGTGTGTGTATGTGTGCACATGTGTGGGTGAGGGTGTTTTGAGGGAAAAGTGAGGGAAAGAAAGAAAGAGCACGCCCATATAAGTGTCGTTGTTTGCCTTTGAACATAACTGTGGGAAACCAAGATGCCCCCAAACCCCCCCCCCCCACCACCAACAGCACCACCAAGTCCTTCCCTGGCAACAACAGTAATAGCATCAAGGTGCACAGAATGATACCGCTCACTCATTTGCACAGACTAATTAGCTAACTTTCCTTTCGCGCCGCGCTGCCATCAATTCAGGGTTGCTCGTGATGCAGGCCGCCACTACCCAGAGAGAATCCCAGGGCTTTTTGTAGTGGATACAGATGTCTGGCAGAGCTAAGTGAGGGCTGAATGGTGCGATGGCGGTGGCTTTCTCTATAAAAACAAAAGTGATTTTATCCTTCATGTATGTCAAGCGGAAAGGCCATCATTCATTATTTTTTCCCCCACTCCTCCTATACAATGTTCTCCATTTAATGGTGAGTGTGTGGGGTTGTGTGCATGTGTGGGTTTGTGTGTGTGTGTGTGAGTGTGTCTGTGGTTGTGTGGGTGTGGGGGGGAGGTTGCAAAGTTGTACTAAGAAATTTAAAGTTATTTTATATTGCTTGCAGAGTTCTTTTCCTTAGTGATAAATGGACCCCTTTGACAGGACACGTCTGACTTTTCTTAACTTTCTAGAACATCACAATGCCCCCTCTTGATGGAAAGCTATCCAGGGAATCACCTCTTTCAGAAAGGAGCTTGATAAAAGCTTCTAATGGCTGTGGTTCACACTGGTTCTCAGGATCTGATGAGAAGCGCATGTATGCCCACATACACACATATACATCCACGGACACGTACACATACAGAAACACATGCACACACGCGCGCGCACACACACACACACACACACACACACACACACACACACACACACACACACACACACACACACACACACACACACACACACACACACACACACACATAAAAATAGAAACACGCACAAACACACATACACACACAGACACGGCAGTAAGTACATTCTAATTAGCTGATGTATGCAGGACCCTGTCCACATTGGAGGGGTATCAAAAAGCAATCAACGCCCCATCCCTGATGAGCTGGGAGAGAGACACAGAGATCCACATTGTCTATGGAAAGATGATGCGCAGTTGGAGCCAGACGTGGATTTTCCAAAACCAGCGTAATGCCACGCAATCACGCAGCATTATGCACAGATCTGAACCCCAAAGCTACAGGATCGAGGAAATAATATAAAAAACGACATAAAATATGGGAATATTGAGAGGGTAATTTAAAAGGCTGATTACGATGGTCATCCTCATGAATTGCATGAGAGGAACTAGTGTCACACAATGTGGTTGAATAAATTGTAGGGGAAGAATAAAAGGGTGGATCGAAGGATTAAAAATGTTGACAAAAAAAACGCCATTGGACGAGGGCAGACGCGGAAATATAAACCCACAGAGAATAAATAAATAAATAAATAAAACAAAGCCGAAAATGTTGACTATTTGTACAGAATAATTAACAACAATTAACATATCCTATTTACCACTGAGGCCTACAAACACAATAATAATACAGAAATAAAACCCATCCTCGCACAAAAACTGGATTTGAACAGCCAGTCCTAATCTAATTGGACACGACGTCACACTGAGCATTGATCTGAATACAGACCATAGGTGTTTCAGCTGCAGGCCCTGAAACAGGCAGAGAGGCAGGCAGGGAGAGGCACGTGTGTCACACACAAAGACCGTCCGTTAGGGACGTACCGAAAGGGACTCTGTCTCACCATCTTATCTTCAAAGGACTGGGCAGAGGCTCTAGGGAGCTGTGCCCACTGCCTCATTTCCACACACACACACACACACACACACACACACACACAGACACACATACACACACACACACACACACACACACACACACACACACACACACACACACACACACACACACACACACACACACACACACACACACACACACACAAAGAAGCACATATGCACACACATACACACACATGCATGCATGCACACACAGCCACACACATGCACACATGCACACTTGCACACCACACACATGCACACTCGCACACACATGCACACACACACACACACACACACACACACACACACACACACACACACACACACACACACACACACACACACACCCATACTACACACACAACGCAGAGGAGGGATTTGGAACCCAGGATCTCTCGGCCCCCACCCAGGCCTTGGACCGGACCCTCCTCCAACTCGCCCGGGGAAACAGGCAGGGTTCCTGCACATGCGGCACGACATCAGTGAGCCGAACACCCCCATTCCCCCCCGCAAGCCCCTACCTTACCCACCACCACCACTACCCCCTCCCTCCTCTGCCCCAGCCTGCTTATTTGCTTCCTGGCCCCGGCCTGACGGTGGGGATGGAATCTCTGCTCAACTTAGACACAGAGTTTCCACATTTAACAGATGGCTGGGAGAAGCTTTGCATGGAGGTGAGGAGGGAAGGGAGGTGTGTTTGGGGGTGAGAATGAGGGAGAGAGAGTGAGAGAGAGAGAGAGAGAGAGAGAGAGAGAGAGAGAGAGAGAGAGAGAGGCCCATCGCCAGGCGCCGGAGCAGGGCCGATTTCACACCGCGGTGGAGTGTGCTAAAGCAGGCCCGCCGCTAATCCACTCACGGAGGAGAAGGCCTGGAGCGAATCCTCCGTTTCTCTCTCTGTCTCTCTCTCGCTCTCTCTCTCTCTATCTCCCCCTGCCTCCCCCACCACCGAAACCACCATCAGACCATCGGTCAGACCTACATCTCCTCCCTCAAGTCTGAAGTCATAAACGGTGTCTTGTACCACAGGGCTTCACAGACACTGCTGATAGGCTGATAGTGGACGGACAAAGATTGAAGCAAAGAAAAGACAGGTTCAGCCGCAGCCGCAGAATGGCCTTGGACTGAGGACTGAGGTTTGCGGGAAGCCACACACACGCATCGCACAAGTCCTGTTCACGTACCTGCTGAGTTGTGAACCATCAGAGTGCTCGATTAGTCGCTTTGATGCTGGCGTGTTTGTGGGCTTGAGACAGAGATGGACACGCAGTGTCAAACTGTCTTCTGCTCCATGATCATAACAAAATAAACTGAAGCAGAAAGGCAGTGTGTGTCTATGTGTGTTTGATTTTCCGTCTTTCCCCCTTGTGAATTGATATCTGTAAAGTTACCAAAAGTCTCGAAGATGAAGTCTTTGAGCCCATGAAAGGCAATCATTGTGACTGAAAGGAGAGGGAGGGAAGTATATAAACATGGGGGAATTTAAATAAATGACCACAAAGAAGAATCATAGTGGGGGCAGTCCATTATGTAACGATAAGGATAACCAGACTAAGCCACAGAATGAGATGTTGTACATGAAACGAACAGTGGTCCTGAGAGCCATCCTGTTTAGACATGAAGCCAATTGGGTTGATATCACATGTAGAGCACATTTGAAAGATAAGCGAGAACTATGAGAATTGTTCTAATCCAACTCTAACAAAAAGCCAAAGTATATTGGCTTTTCCGCCCAGAAGCGCAGCTAGATAAACATCTACGATGAAAGAAGTTCATTACTTCCACGCCGTATAATGTCTAGCGTGCTGTATCGCGGAGGCCCATGCCAACCTACGCTGAGGCAGTGTCTAAAAGAAGCCTCAGGCATTCAATGGACATCATTAGGTGAAAACATATAAGAGATAATTATGGTAATTACAAATCCTCTTTTATTCACCCAGAGTCTTTGACAAGAAGGTTGTCATATCAACCACTTCAAACAAACAAAGAGTTGTTGTCGCCGCTGTCGCTTCCCCCCCTTCAACGATGTCCGGTTTCCATTTTGAATGGAATTGTCCTCGGATTATCCCCTTTTTTAATTGTTTGGCTAGTGGATGTGAATGGAGGGTACATTTCTTTCAACTGAAACTTGATTAAAACAAGTGATTCACAGTAGAAGAGTTTGACATGCATTTGCATAACCACTTCATCATCAGAAGTGGGAGCTTGATCTTGAAAGCTGTCCCCCCCCCCCCCCCCCCCCCCCCCCCGCTCCAACACACACACACACACACACACACACACACACACGCACACGCACACGCACACGCACACACACACACACACACACACACACACACACACACATACACACACACACACGCACACACACACACCCCTCACCCACCCACCCACCCTCAGATGACGCAAATGGACATGTCTATTAGCGGTGGGCCACTCAGTTTGAGGAAGGCCCTTTGTGGGAAGATTTAAGGCTCACATTTATGAATTTCATATCCAGTTGCATGTAAAAAAAACTCAAGTATAATAAAAAAGAAATAGACATGGGTACAATAGCATCATTGAGGCTTGTTCAGACTATGAAAAAATATAGGAGGCTTGTCCATCCCCCTATAGTTTGTTTTGATTAGAGAATATTCTAGTGCGACTCTCATAGTGACGTGTGTGGCAGACTTTTAGAAAAAGACCAAGAAAACGGAGCGCCCTGCCAAGCTCTTGTCATTTGTATCTTAGTGATGCACAATCTAAACATCAACACAAGATTAAACTTTCCATTTAATGTCTTCTCACAGGGTTTTATATGGAGGCTGGGAGTGAAACACTATATTCAAAGATATTTTTCTGTTTATTTACGATATGCATCCAATCATGCCTTGTCAGTGTTCCATGTTAATCTTTCTCCGAAACCACAGAGAGAGAGAGAGAGAGAGAGAGAGAGAGAGAGAGAGAGAGAGAGAGAGAGAGAGAGAGAGAGAGAGAGAGAGACAGTTACTGTAGATCACATTTCAAACAAGTCCCATTGGCCTCTTTGCTTCACAAACTCATAATATGGTACGACCTTATCAGATCCTTCTTACAATAACAGATCCACTTTGAGTTGACGCTGTTGTTTAACTTATTCAACGCTCCAGAAAGTGGAAAAGAAAATCCATTCAAACGGGTGAGGAGCCATCTTCCTGGGCCTGGGCAGCTGATGATGTCGAGAGTGCCGCTATTACCAGATTCCTCCAGCACTTTCAATCATTTCTGGTGAGATTACTGCAATAGGATATTACTGTACAAACTACGACCATGTGTCCTGCTGCCACAAAGCTTAGCAACACATTACAGTTTGTCAAAGCGAGCTATTGCAGGGGGAGAGATAGATACGGAGAGGAGCGAATCCGTTGACCTTTGTGTCCTTCATATTTGCCTAGCTTCCCCTCCAGGCCCAATCTTAAGAGTGAAATCATCTGATCCCAAACTGTCAACGGACTTGTGATGGTGGCAAAGCCAACAGACATCAATCAATCAATCAGATTTTCTGTCCCCTGCTTTTATCAGAGGAGCCTCGCCACATCCCTTTTGCTCCAGCTTATCAACTGACCCAGTTGTTATCCCGGTTCTGAAGCTTATAAAAACTTGATTATTATGGTCAAATGTGTTTTTTTCCCCCTTCTTCTTCGTCGCCACAGAGCCACGAGTGCATTCAACACAAAGATGGGCGCAAACCAGCAGGGAAAAGTCATCAGCGCTTTAACTTCGAGCGACGAATACAAATGGTGGGCTTTAACACAAGACACAATCAATGGAGTTTCTTTCTTTTTTCGATTGATACAACGTGATTCTTAATTCTGCAGTCGCTGCTCCAGTGAGGACGCGGCCTCAGGAACTTATCTTTGGTGTTCAGGAACGCCTGAGTGGCCGAAACCTTAGATAAAAAAATTGGATCTGATATTTTAGGCCAAAATCTGCGATCTCGTTGGACACCGCACTCGCTCACAGTCAACCATCTTTTTTTATTTTTTTTGTAATTACTAGATAAGCCCTCTCTGAAAATACAGAGTTGGAAAATTGGCTGATTGCAGAATAAGCGTAGATGCATTTCTCTCAGGGTGTTTACTCAGTGTGGCTTCCCAAAGCTCGGCGCCAGAGATAATCTGGAACAGGAGACTTTGCACTTTGCGACCTGTCACCGCGGTCTTCGCTGTCAAGTGTCAGACACACTTTCCTCTGACCTGCGCCGCAGCATCTATTTTTAAAACAAATCAATCAAAACCGGCTAGCTTGACTCGACTCGAGATACCGCACGGCGTGGCGTTGCTAAGCGTCCGCGCGTCGCAGCTAATCACGCACGGTATATACATGCATGCCATTGCTTTGGCCTCTGATCATGTGACGTGTAAGCTGCGCTGTCAACAGCTTTAGCGGCTTTGCGGCGGTGCTAATCAAAACACAGCCTCTTTACAGCATTAACATGTTGTGAAGTTTGTTTTATATTTTCCGCATGTTTGCCATAAATTGTTGATCTATTTACAAAGTGTTGTCATTAGTGATTTTCCAGCCACCCCTTAGCGCAGTGTGAAGTTGTTTGCTGGTCGTCTGCAGCGGGAGGGGGGGAATGCTGATGTACAAATTGAAGTGAAAGGCTTGTTACTTAATCCTCTGTTGCCACCTATCCCTTAAGTATGGAGACTGGTGAATTGTCTCCCCTAATGCAAAGTTCTGCCTCATGCTGAACCGCCCTTCCCCCAAAACCATCCTCAGTTATTCCTGGCAAGCCAGATATTTATGTTGAGGTTCTATTAGAGCATCACTTCCCACTATGCCAACTACTGTCTTGGTCTGGAAATCCCGTTCTCCGAATTATCTTTCTTAAAAAAATAAATGTACAGACAAATGTTTTTACTGAGACAAGGATTCCCTTTTTTATTCATCTTAATAGCATTTGGTGAGAATCAGACCCATGGTTTGTGTTTGTTATGTTATGTTCACAACATATTCTGACAATGTCCGCGTGAGTCATACGATGGCACACAGAGCTCCTCTCAGCATCCCCTCTCCCAGCCCAGCAGCCAAGATTCAGTCAGAGCCATCACTTAAGACTACGCTCCTTAGCCATGGAAATTTGTTAATAGAAAGTGTAGCTAATCAAATTCAAATGTAAAATGTCGTAAAACAAAATGTCATCTCAAGTGAAAAATAAAAGTTATTTATAT
>NC_044058.1:14835869-14843369 GCF_902167405.1 Gadus morhua
CATCATAAGGCAAGGGCTGCCTTGTCAGAATGTTTGGAATGCCGTTCAGATCCACTCAAATCAAGGGGAGGAAGGGGGGGGTTGTATGTCTGGATTTGTAGGACTTGTTTAGAGGCTTCTACATTCTTAACACTGCTTAGACAATTCCGTATTTGTAAAACATGCATTTTGATTAACTACACCTTTATTTGTATCAATGGTCATTCATTGTATTTGAGTTATGGATGTAATGTTGTCTGTAACTGTGTATTCGTTCACCCTGCTGTTGCATAAATCGAACACACGCATTCTCTTTGGAAGGGAAGAATTAAAAAAACATCTGGATTGGAAAAATGCATTTGCTCAATATACATTTTAGTTTACAGCAAAACAATTTCTTCTTTTGAATGGAATGAAAAAAAATAAATCTGTGATTTCCATTTGAATTATGCAAATCATTTAAAGCAGTGTTGTCCCAGGACAAGATGGTTATCGGAATACTGAAACTAAATCTTTATCCTATTGTTTCCTTAATAGCTACTTTGGTTTTATTTCATAAAGACAAAAAAATACAAGCTTAAAATAAAATGAATAATATGTTTGATCAACAATTCTAAGATACAAATTAGGAGCAACTGCAGAGGAGTTTCTTTTATGTAGAATGACAAATATCTTGCAATATCCTGTAGCTTCATATATAACATTAGACAACTCAAGAAAGCAAAAAACAACCCAATTATAACATTCAACATTCATTATGCATTATTTATTAATGACATGATATGATGATAAAGAAACACTCAACACCCACATGAAGCACAAACAGAAATGTCTGTTTTTTAAATCATCCCACCATATAACCCCACAGCAACCCCTCCCCGATATAACATGTGTAGCAGAGCTCACGTGATTGTCATAACAGTGTTGCATTGTGGTTGTGTTGTGTTTGGGTTCTGTGTACCCCCAGCCCGGCTAAGGTGCTGCTGGATCTGGTGCTGCGACTGCCGGTGTTGGTTGTGGTTGAATGCTCCAGCTCTAGTATTACTGCCAGCAGTTCCAGCAGCACTGAGCAAACAGATGTCTGAGAGAGTGCCCATTCTGCTTGCCCCGGCTGCCAACATCACCCACGGACATGATGAGGCCTCCTGTAACCAGCAGCCCCGTCCAGAAGGGCTCTGCATCCTGCCCTGCTTACGAGGAAGTCAAACGCCAACGATACGACTCTATAGGATGGATATGGCGTGTGGGACTATGACAATAGACCGTGCCTATTTAAAAAACAGACATAGTTGCTTTATTTCTTCATTGAAGACTTATTTATTTTAGTCCTGATCTCACATACACAGAAAGAACATAATAAATACATTCCTAAAAAAAATATCTGAATAAATCCATCATGATATGTAATAAATGAATACACATGGAGGATTGAAAGATGGTAGCAAAGCAAACCAAAAAATGTAGATTGAGAAATGTAGAAGATTACAAATGCCGTTAAAAATACCATGAATAATTTGAGCATGAGACCTAAGTGCTAAGTGTTGTGTGTGATGAACGTATTAAGAGAGGGTGGGATGAACCAACTATGCTCCTCCCAATGGGAGTGTGTAAGTCTGTAAATAAAGACTTAGTGGAGGAGGAGGAGGAAGAGGAGGAGGAAGTGGAGGGGAAGGAGAAGTAGGACAGAAACACAAGGCTGTATTTGGTGGCTGCTAATCGTTGTGTCATTTGAAGTGGTCGAAAGCCGAGATTGTCATACATCCAGGGACAACCCGGTTACGGGTTTATGAAATGACTTATGAAATATTTATGAAAGAATTTAAAATAAAATATGTCCGGTGTGTTGAATTACTCAAATTAAAAAAACAAAAAACAAATGCTCTGAAGTAGAAGATTGGCAAGGTCATCATGGAGATTAGATTTATTTTATAATTACTGGCTTATTTTTTAATTTATTCTCATGCTAGTGCTGTTTTGTGGTGAATAAGTGTTACATGGGTTTCATAATATAACCTCTATCTGAACATAACAAAAAATATGCCTTTCATTTTATTAAATAACAAAGAAAAGCCTTGCCTAAATAGAACCCGACCATTTGGTCTTCCCTGTGTTAGAGCGTCATCCTTCTGTCCTATGTGTCAAACTGCGTTGAGAAGTGTTGGTTCCACTGCTCTGTTTATCTTCATAATTCACACAATGGTGGAGGGTTAGCGTTATAATTGTTGGTTTACATGGTAGCAGAACGTATCACAGGGGTTCTAGGGCGTTGCTGTGATGTTCATCATCATGTTCTTTGTGTGTATATATATATATATATATATATATATATATATATATTTATCATGGCTAGTTGCATAATTCAGCTTGTAAGCAAATACATACATAGATACATTTAGGGCACTTTTTTGTCAGCGACCTAAATGTGTTTTGACATCATGTGCTTCCTACCATTCCACATTCTTATGAGGTCAAGTCATTTTTATTAAAGATATTTATAAGTGTGCGTGTGTGTGTGTGTGTGTGTGTGTGTGTGTGTGTGTGTGTGTGTGTGTGTGTGTGTGTGTGTGTGTGTGTGTGTGTGTGTGTGTGTGTGTGTGTGTGTGTGTGTGTGTGTGTGTGTGTGTGTATCTCTCTGTTTTTTCCTCCGATATGTTCCCTGGTAACTGAAGACCCACATCTAAAAGGAACATAATGCAGTCTGTTGGTGTATTTTTATATGTGTGTCTGCCGTTTTATTACATATGCAAAGGCATCAGTGCACAGGAAAATGGGAAAAAAAATGCATCAATATATTCAGAGGCGGGCGGACAGCTCACAAAATAAATCTACATCAGCCAGACTCCATGCAAATAGCAGAGCCTTCCTTAATGGTGAAACCATCGATGAAAACAGATAAAAATATTAAATATTCAGACATTCCTTTCACCCAGTATCAAAAGCCTCCAGATGTGGGAAGCTGAAGTTGTTATCACAAATCCAACGACAGGCATTGAAAGAAATTCCTCAGAATTCTCAACCATATAAAAGTATTTTATGGCATGCAAATAAATGGTAATTTTTTTTCACTGTGGCGGGGGAGAAAAAAAACATGCCAATAAAAGCTATCATTTGGGACTAAAACTCCCCAAACAGGAGACACTTTCAATTTGCCGTGCCTGTCTCCCCGCGTTAGATGCTTGCGATTGCCGCGAAATTAATCCATTTAACAATCTGTGGCTTAAATTTAAGGATTTCCAGTTTTATTTTTTCAGAATATCAATAAGTTCCAATTGAAGAGAGGATTCTTTTGCAATTCAGGCATGTGCAGGCGATAACAGCAGAGTTGGCATGGAGAGAGGCAGAGATGGATTAATTATGCAGAGAACATGGAAATTCTGCTTATCATCGCTTAGCAAAGGAGCCCGGCTCACATAATCAGAAAACGAGGATGAAAAAAAGAATAACAATGCAATGGCACCTTCCAGCCCATCATCTTACAAGTTAGATTTTTTCCTGTAATTAAAAAGTAACATACAATTATATTCATATCTCATATGCAGACTATGAGTGGGTGTATATTAAATAATTGCATTGGGATATAAGGGTTGGGGAAAAAACAGTAAGAGTAAAAGAAAAAAGAATCTCCCAGTCTCACTGGGGCAGAGCTCCCCTGGGTTGGATTGAACTACTTAGAAAGTGGAAAGTTAAATTCTCACTGGGACACAAACAAAGAACATGGTCTAAAGACAGAAGGCAGACATTATATTTACTCCCAGTCTAAACTGTGCTTGGAAACGACGCTTTTGGTGTGTATATGTTTCGCAAATGAGAATAATAATGTCTAAAGGCGGTCTTGCTAAATCCCCTCTGACAGTGTATGATATGCAAAGATAAACTAGGAGTTTTGTTGCTGGGTTTTAAAGTCTATGTCTGATTGCACCCCATTAGACTGGCATGTTGAGAGGCTTATAGCCTTCCAGAATTATAAACACCACAGCCTATGAGAGAAAGTCATGCATTTTCTCTTAATTGCTCTAATACATTTTTTTATTTCAAGTAACAAATTAAGTTATCAAAGTGCAAATGTTGCAGAAGGGCTCCAAGTGAAGCCATCTGGGGTGACAGGCCGTGGGGGAGATCTGCTGTGTTTGAGTCTAGGTGATTTAGGTCTTCTATATACATGGTGGGAGTTCTGCTGCCTCACCCCACAGAGAACCGTTCAACAGACACTATCAAGGTGACTAACTGCTGCCATGGTGCATAATATATACAGTACACTCTCCTTGACTGACAGATGGGATTAACCAATCACTGCCCACGGTGGGCCTTCACAGAGTTATGTCTAACAATGTGGTAACCAAGAAATGCCATCTGTAATTATTCAATTGGCATTCGTGGAACATATTGAAATAGTCTAGGATGAGTATTTCATAAAAGAAATGCATTATATTATAATCACACCTCGTAATATATAGTTTTGCACGATTTTATAGCACATTGGATGCATAACACACTACTAGCCTTCCTTGATAAGTAATAATGCAATGTTTTGTGTCATATTGTTGCATTGATACATTCTAATATGAGAGGAACGCGTTTTAAATATGAACTATAGGATCACAGTATACATGGCATCCATTTTAATGTCTCCCCAGTCCAAACATGGTGTATTGTTGTATGCTTGTTTTATGATACAATCCGGTTTGGGGGATTAATGGACATTGTCCTGCCGCCAGTAATATAAAAACTCCATTTGACGACTTCGGTAAAACAAAAGTTATACCAAGGAACTTCCCAAATCATCCTCCTCATAGCCAGCTTCCGCAAGCTTTGCAGAACAGATCCAACTGTTGCTGGAGCCTTGATTTACTTTCTGATCAAGTGATCAGCGCCAGGCAGGCATGACAAAGGAGAGGAGAAAAGAGGAAGCGAAGAAGAGAGGCACACAGCGAGAGAGAGAGAGAGAGAGAGAGAGAGAGAACGAGAGAGTGAGAGAGAGCGACTGAGGGAGAGAGGAGATCCTAATCGAACGCTCTCCACTGGACAATGAATTTCCTCCACCATTCAAATGTATCTGAGGGAATGCTTGAGTGATTCATTACAGAAGATTCCGGAGCGTGACAATGGCCCTGAGAAATGAGTGATGCTATCTTTCTGCTGATTTCTATTTCGCTGATCCTCCTTACCCCCCCGGCCTGTGTACCTCTATTAATTAGAAAGCCGGGGATTTCCACTCATCAACGGATTGCTTCATTCTCCGCTCTCTGTCACCACTCCCCTCTTTCCACACTATCTCTACCAACAAACCAACCCACTAGCTGTTCTATTCAAGGAACTAAACCCACTACATCTTCTATACTAGGAGCCAAACCCACAACTCTCCTACCAAACCAAACACACTAGCTGTATTCAAGGAACTAAAACAACTACATATATATATATATATATATATATATATATATATATATATATAACCCACGATCTCTACTATACTAAAACAAACCCCCTATCTCCACTTTACTAAATCAAACCCACTACCTCTACCATACTAAACCAAACCCACTATCTCTGCTATACTAAACCAAACCCACTATATCTACCAAACTAGAACCAAACCCACAATCTCTACTATACTAAAGCAACCCTACTATCTCTACTATACTAAACCAAACCCACTATCTCTACAATAATAAACCAAACCCACTATCTCTACCATGCCTTTACCAAACCTATCTCTGCTATACTAGAACCAAGCCCACTAACTTTACTGTACTAAACCAAACCCACAATCTCTACTATACTAGAACCAAACACACCATCTCTACCATACTAGAACCAAACCCACACGCCTGACTATCCAAGTAACCAATCCCTCAATCCCTGCTATACTAGGAACCATGGCTGTTTCCGAACAACCTTTTGCTACGGCTTCGATCATATTGGACACCCTAGTCTGGAGTGGCTTTGGTGATTCATAAATATTAATGAACCGATTAAGGAAGAATAGTAAGAAGTTAAAAGACAGTTATTGGGGTACCCTTGGACATTTGACTATTATGGCTGACTTCCTGCGGACGGGATATCAGCTCTTGTAATGTATTTGCTCTTTGATCTACTTCTCTGCAGAAGAAATTGTTATTGTTACAGAGTCTTCTGCTTTTTTTGCAACAAAAGAATCCTATTCTGCATGTTAAAATATTTCAGAATAATAGCAGGGATAGTAGCAGTGTATATAAATGCAACATCATGTCAAACCTGGGTCTTTATTTCGATGATATGTGTGCAATGAAAACCTCTTATTAAATACAAAAGATTAAAAGTAAAGATTGCGTTTCAGCAACTCAATTTAACCTTGGTTTTTAGTGCTGTATTTTGTCCATGGAATCACATGACACGTCCCATGGTTCCCAAAGTAGCAGCACTTGCAGAGGTTTTTAGGGACATTCTAACTCTTAAAAGTCCCATTAATTATTAATCATCACCAGCAATGCTGGAATGGCCCATTTCCCTGTTGTCTCTATGACTAGAGGCGCGCTCTGGGGCGAAGACCTGCAATTAGCTGCTATATGTGGGTGGCCCTTCTAGACAGCATCCCTGTCTTGTTAGCTCCATGACTGGCTTGGAAAAGGAGAGTGTACCCCAAGACTAATTACACCACCCGTCTCCCCTAAATATGAAGACATTAAAGTTGATTAGTCTTTCTAATTAGGTTACGCTTTCTGATACAACTTGTGTCATTTTCCTTTTTTCCCCTTTTTTTATTATGTCCAATTATCTCCTCTCTCTTTTGCATTCTCTCATAAAAGCAAATCCCGTCGTAGACCCTATTTGATTCTTATAATGACTCGGAGCGCTCAGAACGCAAACAATCAACAGACAAATTAAGAAAACCAAACCCTACTCAAATAACACACAGGACAATGTGAGTTTTGTGACGTGTGTGTGTGTGTGTGTGTGTGTGTGTGTGTGTGTGTGTGTGTGTGTGTGTGTGTGTGTGTGTGTGTGTGTGTGTGTGTGTGTGTGTGTGAAACAGTGCATATCGTTTATCATTTGACACGAAAGGAAGGAAGTCGACTTGTCCCCGTACTTAATTTACAGCGAGCGACTAAAGCCGCAACGGCCCACTTAACCCAAGATGCTGCCGTGAAATAACAGTCAGAATCAGATATCTCCAGCCCATCCCCGCGTCCCCTCGCCTCCCCCCTGTCCCCGTCCCCCCCCCAGTCCACCCCCAGTCCCCCCCCAGTCCCCCCCCAGTCCCCCCGAAGTCCCCTGCCCGCCTTCATTGCAACGGCAACACAAGGACATGACTGAGCAGAAAAAGGAGAGCCCCTCATCTGTAAGATTAGCTCCACTGGCCTCCACTGGATGTCAGGCGGGCCGGGCCAAATTATATTGAGATCCTCTCAGAGATGACAGATGGAATCTGTCTGGTTGGGTTCGACACTGGAGCTGCAGGTGATACATGATATGTGATAAGCCGTTGAGGGGCGGGGGGGGGGCGGCCAAGCCTCTGGGCTAGGTGCTGACCCCCTCACCACC
>NC_044058.1:14848369-14860869 GCF_902167405.1 Gadus morhua
GACAACAACAACTAAATTGGGGATAAACTTTGGGAAGCCATTGAACGTTAGCTTCAAAACAGAGTTTAGCCCTGCTTGGTCCTGAGTGTTTTGATACAAGGGCCGCTCTATCCTCACAGGAACAATACCAAAATATTAGGTTGGACAAACTCTCACTGTTATGCTCCCAGCAGCCGAGTGCAAAATTGCTTTTTTAAGGAACAAATAAATTCCCTGTGTGAGTGTTGTCCTTGTTTCTATTGACAGACAGTTTTTTTTTTCATACATACTCTGCTATACGTTATGCTGTCAAAACCACTTCTCCTCCTCAGCAAAATAAAATTAATTGCTGGGAGAAGGAAAAGGAGACGGAGACGGAGAATTTGTTTTCATATTGGCGCTCAGTGCGGCGCTGGGCTGCCAGGACGGAGGAGCACAGCTGTGGGGGAAGGCTGTCCGACCCTCTGCCTTCTGCCTCTCCCGAGCCCATGCCTAGCTGCGCAGAGTCTGTGACAAAACAGGCCTCCAGGAATACTGGGCAAGCAGTGAGATGCTCTCGCTGGGCTCCGCCACACTACTTCCTGAGGAGCTCCTCCGCCAACAAAACAAATGCTGCAGAGACTAGACGCTACATGACTACTTCTTCAACATCCCCCCACCAAACCCCAACCCCCCACCCCTGTCTAATCCCCCCGCCACCACCAACATGACAATAACACCACGACCGTCACTGCCACCGCCACCACCACCACCACCACCGCCACCACCACCGCCACCACCACCACCACCACCACCACCACCACCACCATCACCATCACCATCGCCACCACAACTACCCACACCGCCACCACCACCATCTCCTTCTTTTCAGCCTTTTCCTACGGTGCACGGTTCATGTGTTCGATATATATATTCCCAATGCAACGTGAGCTTTGAAGGAAAAGGCTGTTCTTGATGTGTCTGGGTTTTGAAAACATGAACATAGAGTAGAGCACGCTGCAATAAGACTGGGACACTCTGTAAACATAAACATGTTCCTGTAATGGATATGAAAAGCCTGCTGCATCACATGGAAAATCAAAGACAAGGTCAATGATGTGAGTGATTCCAGCGCGTGTCAGCGGCGATGTGTGCCGGCGTTCAGGGCCGCCTGGCGCTTCAGCCAGGAGAGATGGGCGGGGTGAGATAGGAGCAGGGGTGGAGGTGTAGGAACCGTTTTCACACTGCCACAATTACAGAAACCCTCATTACATTGCTCACTCTTACTCAAATACAGATAGAACCCCCGCGAAAAAAATTATGCGCAGGCTAGGAGGAGAAAGTGGCTTACTTCTGTTTGCTAAATTAATCGCTTCCTAAATGGCTCCAGGCCAGGGAAAGTTAACATTTGCAGTTTCAAAGGTTTTCAGCGCTTGCAATGAGCCATGAAATTACTGCATGCCGTCGAAAATGGCAGCTGATGAAAAGCCCAAGGAGCAGCTCCCACAGGCAGTGGGAGCTTGGAAGTGAAATCTTAAACACAAAGTCTCATATTCTGATTCGAATCATGGTGGAAATTCAGCAGCAAACTCTGGGAGGAACATACCCAGCACTGGCGTGTCCGGAGCCAGACAGGTTGGGGACAAGACAGATGATGAACAGATGTTGCCAGCCTTCCGGGCTTATTCAGGACTCCACCGAGCCGAGGTGTGCACGCGTGTGCGTGTGTGTATGTGCGAATGTTTGTGTGGATGTAAATGTGTGTATCTGTGTCTGTGCTTGTGTGCGTGTGTGTGTGTGTGTATGCGTGTGTGTGCGTGTGCGTGTGCGTGTGTTTGTGTGTGTGTGTGTGTGTGTGTGTGTGTGTGTGTGTGTGTGTGTGTGTGTGTGTGTGTGTGTGTGTGAATTTGCTAGTGCGTGTGTGTGTTTGTGCGTGTGTGTGTGTGGAGGGGGGGATGGGGCCAGTGGTGGGGACAGAGGTTGGGTTTAAAGACCGTAGTGATTATGTTGGGGCTGGTCGGCGGCAGCCAAAACGGACTGACCCAAATTAGGTTTGATTAAATCACAGGGATGACTCTGCAGATCTGCAGATATGACCATCAGCGTTATAATGTGTGGTGGGTGTGTTCTGCAGTGCACCTGTGCTGGGCTGACGCTGAGAGGAGGATTCGACTCTGGAGCACTCAACTCTGTTTGAAAGGGATCTTTTGGGGGGGGTTTGTGAGTGGTTGCAGGAGGATTTGAACACGGGCATCTCCATTTAAATTTAATCTTTTTTTCTAATTTCTGTTTCATTTTTCATCGCGGAAGATTATCCAAACATTATTAACACTTCAATGACGGATCGTTTTATTTAACAGCGAGAGCGCACTCATGTAATCTTTGATAATGATGTGTCACCTTTAGTAGATTAATGTTTAACTAGCAGTATATTTAAACATCTACCGCTAGATTACTCAAAATGTAAAAATACTGGAGGGCTTTAAAATAATCAAAGTAAACTTAGTTTTTTTCGCCATTTTGACTTCTCCTGGCCGAACAAGCGAATCAGGATACGATTGTTCATTCAATGTATGGTTTATTATATCTATTATATCACATATTTTATCAGTCTCCATATTTTCTAAATGCATTTGTCATAATCATACATGATCATATATTTCAATATTGCCCATTCATATTTCATAATGGAGGAAAGGACTATCATGCTGAGAGATGATGCAGTAGCCAACCTAGCATTTAAATAAGTTATCAGTTAATTAAGTAATTCAAACTTAAACAGCCCATTATATATTTTAATGCTACATTACATTCCCACTATTTGCCCAAAAATGCCTCAATGTTCTTTGCACAGAATTTCCCACCGTGTTTATCTCGCTGTGAATGTATTAATGACCGTTTCGGCGCGGTTGTGCCTCTGACACCTGCCGTTAGACGCTCTGTTGGCGGGGGTCAACACTTTGAAAAGGAGGGGGACAAGTGTTTGATGTTTATAAAGGAGTGCTTAATTAATTAAAGGTTGCGTTACGTTTTAATGTGAATTGTTAACTCTCAGTGCGGCCTCATTACTATGTGTTCCCTGGGGACGGCCGGGGTATCGTTTAAGCACCAACCCGCTGATGGCTGGGGTGTCCTGTGGCGGTTTCATGGAGCCACAGATTGATCGTTGACAAAGTAATTAATCACATGGAGGGGCTGCCGTCACCGTGGTGGGCCGTGTCGCTTATCAGAATATTCGTATTCTTATTTTATTTCAATAAATACAACAGGAAGTATGTGTTTTGCAATGGCACAATACTGCTCAATATGCTCATCTCAAACTGATGAACTGATATATGAACAGTGGAATATTCATATGACGGTGAAATAAGGCCGTAATAATCAGTGTGGGTCTCTGTGTAGGTAAATAAAATGTTGATTAAAAAAACCAGCGCGCTTGCTTTACTCAGCATCCAAACACGTTTATAATGCACGAGGCGCTTCGGCAAGCGAGCGAAAAAAGCGTGTTAACACGAAAACAACACAAACCCCACAATAGCATGTTGACTGGCCAAAGGGCACACCAATCCCCCCGGCTGCTGGAGCAGAAAGCATCGCTCCAAGCTTCTCCCCCTCTGAACCCCAGAGCTGCAGGCTCGCAAAGCCACCATTTCCTCTTATGTCCCTGCTAATTAGCATAGCCACTCCAGAAAGTCCTCTGTTTCTCCATCTGTGGACGGAGGGACACCCCGTCGCCGCTGCTAGTGACAGAGACGCTCTCATCACCTCGCAGAGCGGGCCTCGCTGGGGGGAGAAGAAGGGGGGGGGGGGGGGGGGGGAAACAACACTACAAGGGGACAACACAGCACCAAACCCAACGCCGCCATACTGTCAGAGGGAGACAGTGCTGCTACTGTATGCCAATAGCTCACAGGGGGGTACAATATAAACACTGTCCACAGCCTTGTGTGTGGTGGTCGGGGGGGTATGTTCAGCGGTGTGCATTGAGCGAGAGGACGTCTCATCCTACAGATCTCCAACACAGCGTGTCAGCACCGATGCCAAATGAGGGTCTTTGTCTGAAGTTTGCGAGGCGACATATGTTGGGCTAGCCGCGCCGTTCATTAGTGGCTCACTTCAAAACGCGCTGTGAACGCACGCCGGGTTGTCTTTGTCTTGGAGAGGGCGGCGCCAGTTTACATGAGGCACATACATGTGTGTGTGTGTGTGTGTGTGAGTGTATCACGGGAGGAAGCGAATGTAGGCCTTTCATTGTTTACTACGCCGTGTGACTATGTGTGGGGATGTAATGGTATGAACTACACATCAGTTTCCTGTAATTACACAACAGGCTTTGGCGGATGGAGCAGACAAGAGTGCGACTCATAATATTAGCCTCAACTTCATTTTAAACTCCAGCATGTGTGCCGGCGAGTCACGTCTCTACCCAGGCTTGGGTTATTTAATCCTATCCTTCATGCCCTGCAGCCTTAATATCTCTCTCTCTTCCTCCTCGACTCCATTCTGTTATTCTCACCCAGGTTGACACCTCCTGACTCCCCCACACCCTCTCCCCTCTTTCACCACCTTAAAAAAGAAAAAAAATCCATGTGATCTTTTGTGGAGCACTGAGAGCCAGTTTCTCCCCCCCCCCCCCTCCACCAAACCCCCCCTGCCCCCCTTTCTCCTCCTCTAAAAGTTATCTTGAAGCTGGGAGAGAAACTTTCTCACTAGCGCCAACCCCCCCCGAACCCCCCCCCCCCCCCCCCCCCCCCCCCCCCCCACCCCACCCCCCCCACCCCCCAGGAAAAAACCTCTCATCTTGGCGGAGACGCGAGCGGGGGAACTGGTGATGAATGATGACAGCCATCGTGAAAGGGCAGATAAGCCCGTGTGGCTCTGCCTGTGATTGTATGTTCATCTCATTCTGATCCGGCCGAGATTCTAAGCCCCTGTCTCGCGCTCCTCTCCCTCCCTCTTTGCTCTCTCTCCCCTCTCTCTCCTCACTCTCTCCTCTCTCTCAACAGTTGATCTCCTGCTTGTCATTGAAATCGTCTTAGGGTTTTGATCCAGGAGACAGGGGGAAAAGAAGCTGCCTCTCACCCAACTTTGGTCCTTTTTGGCAGAGAGGTTTGTGTTTTTTTTCATCTGAACAATATGAATCACTGACCGAGTCCATTCCCTTATCTAGCCACACATTTAAAATGTGATTTCTACTGGAGTAGAGTGAATGAATAGCATAAAACGGGAACTTAAGAACAACTATGACTGAAGATGGGGATTTCATGTAGGCAATCAAAAATATTATTTCATCATACCACCTAATTATACCCATAACCCTTACCGTAATGTCCATCAAAACCTTATACACTGATCATAAATGAAACCCCTTTAAGTTCTGATAAAACAGAAAGGTTTCAATGGTTTCATCATCACGTCTGAGCGGGTGAGCATAATATACAGACTGTAGATAACACACTGGAACGCTGATCTGCTTTGACACTAAGCAGTAAGTACTCCCACCACCGCCAGTCCAATCCTCAACCATCACATCACCCCGTGTTTGTGTACCGCCCTAGAGTCCTGTTTTACTTTGGTATAACATCAGGTAATGAAGTTAAGCTGGAGGGTCAATGCTTGAATCTACTTATCTAATCTAATAAATAAATATGTATACATATATATATATAGATATGATTAAGGGCTTCAAACTAAAATTGACTTGAATTTATAGATTATATATATATATATATATATATATATATATATATATATATATATATGATTAAGGGCTTCAAACTAAAATTGACTTGAATTTATATATTAAATATATATATCTATATATATCTATATATCTTTTAAAATATTTGCATTTTTTTTTTTTATTTGTGAAGCCCTTAATCACAGGGTTTTGCAGGGTATATTTTATGACACACCCTAACCCTATAGCCCAACCCCCAAAAGTCAGGGAAAACCCCCCTAATTATCAACAAACTCTCTATCTCCTTATACTGTAGGCTTCCTCATGTGACTGTAAAGTGAAGTAATACAAAGTGTACAGTATATATATATATATATATATATATATATATATATATATATATATATATATATATATGTGTATAGTCTGACAGCCGCCATAAGAGTGATAAACCTGGGCAGGGGGTACCTCACAGGGGTGCCCCCCCCACAGGGAGGTTTGTACCCTGCCCACCAGAGTGTGCCGGCCGGGCATTTTCCCTCACTTAACTTGACACTTCCTGGCGCCGCGGCCGCCACGCAGTGTCACTCCTGTAGCCCCGCCGGTACGCACTGCTGAGCGCCAGGGGCCTCAAATGAGATCCCGGAGGAACCCAGGGGTGGGCCGGGCCGTGGTGGGGAGGGGGTGAGGCGGGAGGGGGAGAGTGGGAGTGGGAGGAGGATGCGAGGGGCATTATCTTTGCCGCTAATGAACAATTGTATAATTTCTATCAAAGGCAGTCACAGGGCCAGGCCTCAGTCTTTTGCGCTATCTGCTCTAAATACTGTCATGATAAAGGCGCTGTTTAAAAAGAGGGGGGGAGGGGTGGGGGGGGGGGGGGGGGGGGGGGTGGAGAAGTGGGGAGGGGCCAGGAGCTGTCAAGAGGGGGCACTGCGGTCAGGGGGAAGTGGGGGGGGGGGGGGGGGGGGGGGGGGGGGAGCGGTGGGGGAGGGAAGGCTCGCTGTCTTTATCTGCCGCTTCCTGCGCGCCTCCATGCTACATTAATAATCTGTAAGAACAGACGATCACGTGCGGCGGGCGGCCAGATAACGAGGGATGACAAAATATCAACTTCCTGCTACGGAAAACTCAAAGTCGTTACGAGAATATCAGGCTCGGGCGGTAATTAATTTCAACTTTAATTACTTCCACCGTTGCTGTAGATAAGATCGCACGTCTTTGAGATGGGCTATTGTAACAACTAGGGAAATCTGTAATGTATAAAAAAGTGTTCATTTCTATAACCACCTACCCCCCCTACCCCCCCCCCCAGCTTGTTAACCTGAGTGTTGAGTGCTGCAATTACATCTGCGCAGTGCAGACGCCGCCGGATGAGACGGAGATGAAGACGAGACACCTGATCACTGCGAGGGAGAGGGGCTGAAGAGCTTGAGGTCAAAGTTCAGGCAGATAGCCAGAGCAGTGTGATAGCATCGTGTGATCTGACGGATGCGATGGATTTACACAAGTATGTCAGCGGCGTGCCACACACCTGCTGCCAGCATCATCGTTAATATCATATCTAAAAGATAGTGTTAATTAGAATCGGTAATGTGTACAACCACAGGGGTTGAATGTCTTTGCTCTTTTCGTTTCTATCTGTGTGATTGGGAAGACAGGAAAAGGGGAATGGAAACTATGTTTTTTTTGTCTGTGCGCGTGTGTGTGTGTGTTTCGTGTGTGCGTGCATGCATTCCTGCGTGTGCATGCATGAGAGTGTGTTGGTGCCTTTGTGTTTGTGTATGTGCATGCATGGTGTTTGTATGTGTGTGCAATTCTGTTCATGTGTGTGTGTCTGTGTGTGTGTGTGATTGCGTGCATGTGTGTGTATGTGTGTGTGTGTGTGTATGTGTGTGTGTGTGTGTGTGTGTGTGTGTGTGTGTGTGTGTGTGATTGCGTGCATGTGTTCCTGTTTAACTCTATAAGTGGTCTTGATATTCCCTCCACACAGAGGGGACATAGTCAATGACTTTAAGGGCACACCACTAAAGATCATTGCTACGGTGTTGCTATAAACCGGAACTATTCCGGAGCCGTCCTAATCCTCCAGCACAAGTATATCGTTTATGTGTACAGTAGATATGAGAATGGTGATTGATCATTTCTTTGCAGTGGGGAAAATGAGGCTGTGCATGCGTTTAAATCCAGGCCTTCCATGGCGTTGTTCTAATGGGACTGCTCCATATCAGTTGATTCAATGCATACTTCTTCTTCATCCATCAAGAATGCCATCAGTCACCCTCTCACACTGCACATCCTATATGCAAATCATCTGCTGGGGAATGGTATAATATCGTGTGGAGCGGACCGGGTATCTGCCACCGGGATTAGAGAAGGGAAAATGCATTTCAGATAGGACATTTCAAATTAAACACATGCCTTTTTTCCCCCTCTCGCTGCCTATCTCTTCCTAGATGGACTAATTAATTACACCAACGTAAATAAATATTTACGCACCTTTTTCCCAGCACCAACACGGCGGTCAGAGGCTTCATTATACAATAGTGTTGAGGGCAACTTGGAGAAGGGCTTATCTTTGAAATCCCTGCCATACAATAAACACAGTGACAGAAGAGGAACGCATCGAGGAGATAAGTCCCAGTAATGAAAGTGGGAGCCCAACGGGAAAGGACAGTGTGTAATAAAGAGAGGGAGGAGAAGGGGAAATGTTTAAAATAAGTTAGGAATGGAGATAAAGCCTGAGGATGATGCTATCGGTGGGATTGAAGAAAGCATTTCAGTTACAGAATGGTTCGCAATCACTTAATCAGGCCTCGACTCCACCCAGCTCTGTCCCTGTCTTCCATCATACACTATTTCCAACACTCACTTTTCACTGTGTGTGTGAGTGTGTGTGTGATTGTGTGATTGTGTGATTGTGTGATGTGATGTGATGTTATGTGTGTGTGTGTGTGTGTGTGTGTGTGTGTGTGTGTGTGTGTGTGTGTGTGTGTGTGTGTGTGTGTGTGTGTGTGTGTGTGTGTGTGTGTGTTTGTGTGTGTGGGTGTGTGGCATGTTTGAGGTCATGGCTTAAGGGATGATGGGTCTTTTGTACTGGACTGTGGCCCTGTATTACATGACCCTTTGCTAACTATAACCTAACTGAAACTGCTGTACTAGTAGCTGTAGCAATTACGAGACCATATGGGTGTCATTTTAACCTCCTTATCAGCATTGTTGAAATATTCCCCTGTATAGGGCTTGTATATCGTAATGTCACATCACAATGACCGCCTCCATTTTGAAAGAATTAGAATGTTACTTATTGTGTTGGTGGTTCTCCGGTGATTGTACAGTAATTATTTATGAAAAGATCATTCACATGTGAAGAAATTGTTGTTCTGGGTACTTTTACAGCATTTGTAACGCGATACTTGGCAAAACAAAGTTTTCATTTTCAGCTTTCATGCGGTATCTTTTAGGTGAATTAGGATTTTACAGTACTACAACTCTCTTGGGTCCTCTCAATGTGGCAGAGTATCTCTGACCAATAATCCCATGAGGCACTGGGATGCACAAGCCCTATTAATATAGTTTGTCTGCATAGCTGTGCAAAGTGTTCGGTTTCAGTAGCTTCCATCGTATAGCTTATGAGGATCATTCTATTTTCTATATAATTAAGTAAACAACACCTGCGAAAGAAACATTGTGTTTTCCTGTCCTTGTAGTGTAATTGAGCACTAGTTTAGTTATTTAGTCAAATGTCCAGTGTTGATCAATAACATTGAAATCAACACAGAGTGATTCTTTACAATGACCTTATAAGAGATTTTATGCAACTTTAAAGAAAAATTGTGTTTGCCAATATGCCACTCAGGAGACAATAAATTAAACAATGGGGCCAATGCTAGCTAGTTTTCACCCATCAACACAACAACCAAGAGGTGTTCTTTCTGGTCATCTTTCCAGGTTATCTGTCAAATCATGAAATTCAAACTTAGATTTGGCAGAATCGAACCCAGCCTGAACACCACTTGCTCCAGAAACATTTCAAAACAAACAGGAGCAACTCGAACTGCTTCAAGAAAAGCGAAGCTGGCCGTCATCCAACTCAAGAAGCGACCAACCCTGGCATAGAAAACATGTAGATCCCCCCGTTTCTTCGGGAGACACGTGTGCAGAGCGAACAGTGCGTGTTGTAATATATGATGCGTGTGTTATCGAGGTGACACGCGTACAAGCGGCAGCCAGCGCTGATAAAACAGCAACATTTAT
The DNA here is from genome assembly GCF_902167405.1 of Gadus morhua. NCBI lineage: Eukaryota > Metazoa > Chordata > Actinopteri > Gadiformes > Gadidae > Gadus > Gadus morhua. The sequence goes on from NC_044058.1 coordinate 14,858,262, forward strand.
ACCGCGTTCAGGATCAGACAGTGGCTTCTCCTGAAATGTGCCCTCTCTCGCTCTCTCTCTCTCTCTCTCTCTCTCTCTCTCTCTCTCTCTCTCTCTCTCTCTCTCTCTCTCTCTCTCTCTCTCTCTCTCTCTCTCTCTCTTGCTCTCTCTCTCTGCCTTTCTCCCTCTCTCGGTCTCTCTCTCTCTCTTTTCCCTCCGCCCTCCCATTCAACAAGGCCTGCAGCTGTACCGCACAGCTTATTGTCAGAATCTGCTCGAAAGCCCCCCTCAAAGCCGGCAGATCCCAGCCTCAGCTGGGCCACACCACACCATCGGCCAAACGGGGCTCCACAGGCAGACGCCGCGGTCCAGCCCTCCCCCACAACACCTCGGGACCACCGCCGCCGCCACCACCACCTCCACCCCTCATGCTCCATGCTTCAGAGGGCAGTCTCATGTCCCACGCTCTGCAAATAGCATCTCTGTGCTCATTTGCGAGGCCTTTAGCCGCTCATGACTTTGTGATTAGCAGCACTTTGGTTCCATGGCAGCTCATCTGTTGTAAAGGGCTCCACAGATAGAGGCTTCCATCCGCCTGAGAGAGAGAGAGTGTGTATGTGGGGGTGTGCAGTGTGGTTGTGTGCGTGTGTGTGGTACATGGGCCAGGCCTACTGGTACTAGGCAAAACTGCAGTTCCTCCTGTAAGGTTTGACATAAAAAACGAAGAGGAAGAGGAGGAGGAGGAGGAGGAGGAGGAGGAGAATGGGGAGGACTGCTAGGCTTAAATAGATTGACAGGTAGGAAGAATCAAAAGGAAAATGTTGAGAAACGGTGATAGAAAGACTGAAAACAAAAGAAAAACTAGGAACTACAGATTGCGACAGAGTGAAAGGACTTGGGAGAGGACTTGGGAGATAAAGAGAGAGGGAGCGAGAGAGAGAGTATTAAATAATATATCTGCATTGGATCCTATAGAGCTACATCGCAAAAGCAGCGAGAATATTAATTCTTGTAATAAAATGTTACAAACTGCTTGGCAGATATGGTGCGTTTTGTTCATACTGCAACAACTTTTAAGAGTCCTAATTAAGTGAGTAAGCTAGAGAGCGAGAGAGCAATGAGGAAAAGAGTGACAGAGAAAGAGAGAGAGAGAGAGAGAGAGAGAGAGAGAGAGAGAGAGAGAGAGAGAGAGAGAGAGAGAGAGAGAGAGAGAGAGAGAGAGAGGAGAGAGCAACAGAGAGAAGGAGAGAGAGAGAGAGAGAGAGAGAGGGAGAGAGAGGATGTTTAGAGCAAGTAGGTGGTCTTCTTCACATTATACAAACCTGGGCATTTATCATCCCCTCGGCAGACCTGATTGAGGAAGAGGAGAGGACGGCCCCTGACGGCTCCATCATGACCTAGGACAGCCCAGGGAAAGGACAGCCCAGGGAGAGGACGGCCCAGGACGGCTCCATCACAACCCAAGATGGCTCCATACCGACCCAGGACAGCTTCAGTGAGAGGACAGCCAAGTAAGGTTCCAGAGAGGAAGGCCCAGGACGGCTGCCCCTCTGCCACTCTTCCTGAGAGGAGCCTGTAGGAAGGACAGGCTCCACTGTGTGTGATGCCTTCAGACATGTCAGGGGTCTCAGCAACACTGTGTCGCTACATCGACAAATACCAAGAAGAATCCAAAGACACAGCTAAATAAAGTTTATTATACATACATTAAACATAGACATGGATTGAAATGTTTATTGATTTGCTGAGCGATTATAAATACAATTGCTGCGAGTAGTATTGGACAATGACTGTGGTTTGATCTTTTATTAGGGAATACAGTAGAAAACACACCTTTAAGGATCCAAAATGTGGTCTCTGTGTTTCTGTTGCTTAAGAAGGGAGCTGGTGATTCATATGAACGGTGCTTGATAGATGTTCAGAGGAAAGCCGCTGGAATGTCTCCTCTTCTCTGTTTAAACAAAGGCCCAGATAAGATTTTAGTAGAATCCCGAAGGTGATCCAGCTGCCTTCTTGAAGACTACAGCCGAGTGCAGCCATTACAAGGTCCAGGGAGGAGCCAAAGAACACACAGAGAGGAAGAGAGAGAGAGAGAGAGAGAGAGAGAGAGAGAGAGAGAGAGAGAGAGAGAGAGAGAGAGAGAGAACTTTACCATATAGCTTATTCACTTAGACAGAGAAGGAAAGACAACTTATCTTTGTTCAGTTTTTTTAGAGGTATTCTCTAAAATGTTAAGTTCCTTCTGAGTGTTGTTATTTGTCCTGCCCTTACCCCTTATAAGCAGGCAAATTACATTTTTCACTCTAATTGTAAACAAAGCGCCCAGATCAATTAAAAAAGCGAATATATGCATGAGAAAAGCATGTATGTTGTCATATGCATAATTGGAATGCATCAAAAGTGTGTTGAACATTTTGCCACATAACATATGTAATTAATGCAAGAAGCCTTTGCAAGAACAATCATTTTCAGAAGGGAAAAAAATGAACATTCCCTCTATTACTGTATGTTACGCAGAATAATCCAGTGATTTGTTGAGAGAGGAACCATGCTAGAGAGAGCCTTGGAAAGGGAAGGAGAGAGAGACAGACAGAGAGAGAGAGCGAGAAACACAGAGAAAGCAAGAGGG
>NC_044058.1:14878369-14903369 GCF_902167405.1 Gadus morhua
TAGGATGCTGCTGAAGAGGAAGAATGAAATAAGAGCACTTGGATAATTTGAATAATTAAAGACTGAATCATCTTTACTTCTAATGCAGATTAGATAAGAACAGATCAACAATTGCGTTTCTCAAAAGAGATTTCCAATTAGTTTAAAAGAATGAGAAAATCACCGGCTCTCGCTTTTTAGGACAATATCGACACTTTATCAAGAGGGGATGCTGGAAAAAATAGCATTCATCAAAATCCTTCAAGAGTGCCATTACGATCTCTTGTGATCTCTCTATATGGCTGAATCTGATTGTCTGGTGGAGAGTCTGTGGTGAAATGTGGTAGCATGCAGCACTGTTTGCATATTTATTCAGCTGTCAAATCTATCCGCTCCGATCATCACAGGAGATAAAGTACAGAGATGAGGGAATAATGGCTCTGGCTGAGGGAATGTATAATGATGCAAGAATATCCCTGAAAATACCGACAAAGACACACACATACACACTCACGCCCACACACACACACACACACACACACACACACACACACACACACACACACACACACACACACACACACACACACACACACACACACACACACACACACACACACACACACAATATAGCAAACCGACAAAATTGTATGGGGTTTGGCAATGATGATGATAGTGATGATGATGATGATGATGATGATGATGATGATGATGATGATGATGATGATGATGATGATGATGATGATGATGAAGCGGTTTGATGGATGCGTGTATAGAATTGAGGGACTAGGACCTGTTTTTAGTGGTTTACTTGTTGCAATAATAATATAATATTATTAATTTATATTGCTTTCATGGTCTTTTTTGGCAATTAAACAGCATATTAAAATAGCATTAGGTATTTAAGTTAATTTCAAGAGATTTAATTCTTTCTTCTTTGGATTTCATCTGAAGCTAGTTTCAATGTTATTTATTACACAGCTTATGTGTGTGTGTTATAAAATATATGCAACCTTTTTAGATAATGTGCAAGAATAGCACACAAACCCTGACATTTACTGAAAGAAGTATATAAGGTCATAGTGTTGGTGTTGTGATCAAATACATTCTAAACATTATCTGGAGAGCAAAGAAACACAGAAAATATGTTTCCCTCTGATTTACACTTGATAAATGTTAATATTGCTCTTTCTCAATAGGACGCATTTCTCTGGGGTCTGATTTCAGCAGAAAAACACTGACCTTTAATATTCCCCAGAATTTGGTGGGTAGCTCGTCATTGTAACAGGCAATAGACAACTGAAGGCGTCATAGGCACCCCCATATCACCCTCTCCACAAAGTGGATGCAAACTAAGTTAAAGGGACCGACCGTATGTAAACAACTAATTGAACCAATATCCAAGAGGTTAAAAGGCTGCTCAATGGTGCCATCTGGTGGCGACAAGCGGAAGGACCACGACTCCCTCTTGCTACCGAGGAAGTTTGGATAACAATTATCTGTTGTATTTGCATTAATGTGATTGCTTTGTCGGCAGACTCATCTGACTGCAATTATAAAGAGTAGCATTAAAACACTAATTAATTAACTCAATTGTGAATAGATTGATTAATTCTAAACAAACATGAGATGGTAGCAGAACATAAGCTCTAGAGGGACCCTGCATCTGGGAGAGCTGCGGGAGCAGACATTTTGATTATCTGCAGACACATGTAGTTGCAAATCTTTTAATTAGCACAAATAGATAGTGTGAGAGAGTCTGTTGTACAACTAACCTACTTGTTACTTCTAATCATAATTTGGTCAGTTTCAAAGAGTGAGGGTGTGAAGACATTGGACTAAGAAAGAAATGGACTGGGAGCTGAATATTTTTACTTCAGACTTGTGCATGTATGTTTGTTTTGTGTTAATTTTCTGTCCGTGTGACTGGGTGCATATTTGTATTTGAAATGTTTCTGTACATTACATGATAATATAACACAGTACAGAATGTGTGTGTGTGTGTGTGTGTGTGTGTGTGTGTGTGTGTGTGTGTGTGTGTGTGTGTGTGTGTGTGTGTGTGTGTGTGTGTGTGTGTGTGTGTGTGTGTGTGTACATGTGTGTGTTTGTAACCAAAAGTGTTGACATCTGAAGACATCCCACAAAAGGAGAAAATAAAATTAGGATCAAAACAAAGCAGATGGTCACATAAATCATTCATTCACATGTTGGACAGCCGGCTCTGGCGCAGAACAATGAATCACTGCCTATCAATGTTCGCATCAAAACGTTACAGCAAGCATGGATACTGCTTCTTTTTCATGAGTTTTACCTACACTCAGAGAACACCTCTAATTTTGTTTTTTTGCCAATACGGTTAACTGTTAACGGCTAAAAAAGTCCCTAACCCTGCATGCCCATTCTTTGAAATAAATGTTAGGAAAACTGAAACAGCTGAGATGAAATGTATGAATCAAATAATGATATTTATGGACTGTGACATTAAGAGACATAGTTGCCTAAGTTAATGAACTATAATATAATACCAGGTTTTTATTCATGGCTCTAAAATGTATTTAAACATTAGCTACAGTTTAAAGCCATCTCCATATGTGTATCAAATATTGAAGATCGAAGAAGATTGTAGCATTAACAATGTTCTGTTTCCAAATCCAGAATATATCCACAAATCGCATCCACAAAATCCTTAACTGCAAAACTAGATTTGAAAGGAAGTCAGTCATTCAAAGCTTTCTTTTTTTCAGAACAGCCTAATCAGAGAGATACCAGTAAAGTGCATGTAATACTTTAGAGATTTAATGCAGTTTTTAATTGGATAGAGGCCCATTATTTTTCAATACAGAAGGGGCAGTGAGGCACATAAAGCTCTTGAATATTTTTGCAAATCGTGTTCAACAGCATAATGATTAACCATGGCACTAAATTTGCTTCACAAAATGAAAAGCAAACTTCATGCAAGGCGTAATTTAATTGTTTCCCTTCACATTTTTCTGCCTCCCATTGTTGGAAGCTTAACATTTTTTAGAGTCTGCTTGACGGCTGCCTTGCGATGCCTGAGCTGCAACAATACTAATGACAAATGTATTTTTTTGTGGACTGCATCTTTATTTGTGCCAGGGTGAATCAACAGCTATATCCGCTCAGGTCCATCACTACTGTTTGGATCATTTCTGAAGCAAAGGTTCTCACATACTCACAAACAGATCACATGCAGAGTTTTAGCTCAATAGCACTGCTGGGTTTGAGTTTTATTTCTATCATCAGTTTCCTTGAATTTCTTCTCATTCATGAATATCCAATAATAATAAAAAAAAGTGGCATATGCCTTCTAATCATTCTTAACTGAATATACTCATGCATGCATTTATTTTAAATGCATTATGAATAAAATAAAATAAATTACAAATAAAATAAAATGTATAAAACCTATATATAATATAAACCTTCAATTAATATGTAAGTGTTGCCTCTAAATGTCTCCACATTTATATTTCAGAAATATAGATAAAAGTCACATTCCATTCGTTTCTTTAAGGTGAGGGGGACAGCGCCATCTGGCCTCAAACAAGTTGCTGTGCAGGCTTGGACGCTCATTTTGTAGGCATGGATGAACCGTCATATTCTGCCACACTTTGAACACCTTATGATAACCATCACAGAGGAAATTGCGATGTCAGAAAAATCTACTGGATGCTGAGTAAATTAATGCAATTAATATTTTTTTACTTCAAACATAGGCCTATCGTTAGAGTTTAGTATATATTCTATCCATGATTAGTTGGGATTATACTGAGAATATGATGAACTACCATTGGAAGATAGACACACAGTTGATTTTCATTTTCCTATGTTGCATAGCCTGCACCTCCTTCATGCTGAATATAGGCCTACTTGTGTGGAGGTTGACCCGCAGTGTGGTGAAGAGGTTTAAACACGCACGCCACCACACCGCTCTGTGTTCTGACTCCACGTTGATCACCTGCCTAGAAGAGCATCTTGTGTCACGTTCTATCTCTTTTTCTTCATGGCTCCCATTTAAATGTCAGAGTGTTATCCGTGTCTGGGGCTGTGTATTCACTGGATCTCACATTACGGAGAGACGACTTGACATCTCCGTGTTTGCAGAACGAACAGAGGAAAGCTAAAAAACGATAACGACGGCTTTCCTCTAAATCCAACCGAAACGCAACTCCCCCCACCCCCCCCTCCCTCACCCTATATTCCGCGATACGGAGAGACTGTTGAGATGCCATTGCGGCCTCATTGTTGTTGTTTTTTTTTGTTTTTTTCTCCTCCACTCTCTCTGATTACTCCTCTCATCTTATGTAAATCCTCTTAAGTCAGATGTTATTGTTTATTCACAACTGTGAAGGTTAGGTACTCCTAAGCCCCCGTGCGTGCCTGTTATCTCACAGGCCCACGCATCTTTGTCTCTCCCCTCTCTCTGCGATGTGTCTCTGCTTCCTCATGTAATACACCAGCCAGTGTGTGTGAGAAAAGTTGTCTGGGCTGATGAGCCACCGACACCCAATCCACAGCAGCGGTAGGGAAATGTTAATCTCTCTCTCTCTCTCTCTCTCTCTCTCTCTCTCTCTCTCTCTCTCTCTCTCTCTCTCTCTCTCTCTCTCTCTCTCTCTCTCTCTCTCTCTCTCTCTCTCTCTCTCTCTCTCTCTCTCTCTCTCTCTCTTCCTGAAAAGAGGGGCAGACACATGCTCCAGGGATATCAGTGGTTTATCTCAAGTCTGCCCGTTGTTGTCGAGGTTTATTTAACGTTTAATGAGAAACACTTTTGAACCACTGAATCTGCTTATTTGAGACTAGTCTGCCCCTTCCCCCTAGTAGTGTGGCTGTACTCAGTCTATAGCTGTATCAATGTTAGGATTATTATCAGACTCACTGGTTCAGTCCATCAGTCACTGGTTCACTGTCACAATAGTCATTCTATTTATTTGAATTCATCAAGTGAAGCTCTATCTTTGTGTTTGTCTAGATTTTAAACATATTGATGGTATAACAAGGACAAACATAAGGTAAAGGTTATACTATCCTCAAACATTAAACGTTTATCTAATTGACTCTTCACATTGTATACCATAGATAGAGGCTAGTAAAGGATATTTAATTTTGTACTTTCAATCTTTAACAAAGCCAAAAGTAAACAATTAAATACCTAAATGTAGTTACTACAGACTACAGACTACAGCAGTTTTGTCCATTAATGAGCAGTGTCCCTGTTTAATAAATAAATACATCTCTCATTATTTCTTTGATTCCCCGGTGGGAGATAAATATGGGACACATTTTGTTTCTGTTAAATATGGTTACGCTCAGGATTAGAGATGGTTGGTTAGAGATGGTTAAGTTAGAGAGTTTAGGTATGAGGTAAGAAATCATTTGTCTAGCTTGAAAGTTAGTTAAGTTTAGGTTAGAGATGATTAGGTTCGAGAGATTAGGGGACGTTAGGGTGAGGTTGGGGTAAGAAGGGTTCAGTGACAAGTAAAGACGTGGTTAAAGGCCTCAACATGCTTTTGCTCTGTTTTCCTAATGCTTCAGGCACACACCATGCCAATATGTTGCGAACTGAATTCAATGAATACTGTCAATACACCAAGTGTACACTAGAGGGTGCTCTATCAACCAACTGAACACCGAATGTGCGCACCCCATTAATACATCATAAGATAAAAGTCATCCCCCTATTCAATAATTTACTTGCCCATTGCTTGTTCACTATTCATTTGTAAAAAAAAAATTGCTAAATAGACTCAAAATGAAAGCGATTAGCATTTTCCGACCAAAATAGTCGCTTAAATGCAGGCATTTTTAAAGGCGGAAAAAGATTGGTCAAATCACCAATCAATCAGTGATGCGCATCATCGAGGCGGTTTTCGTGGCGGTCGCCTTGATGTTGCCTGGTTGTGTTGCTCACGTGCTGCAGCCGCCCGGGGATGTAAAGGCTTTTGGATCATGGCTCTGGTGTATTGCCAATCAGTGTGTCCATTGCCTGTTTGACACAGGACGCATCCATGGCAGATGGCCGGATAGACTCCTCCTTCTTTAAGAAACCGATTAACCTCCTTTCTCATCTCCTTCTCCTTCGAGTCGACAACACGGTTTCAGAGCCCAACACAGTAAAAGATGAACGGTTGGTTGATAAATAACCTCTAGTATGTCAAGGTTTAAATACAAGTGCATTGCGTGTTGATGGTAAATTAATTATTGTAACATTATTACCTCATTAGCCTCCCATTCGCAGTGCTAACACCAGTTTTGATTAGTTTCTGCTTGTACATGTGGTAACACAACATTTAAAATGTATTGGTTACCTGGGTAAATCAGACCGTGTGGGCGTGGCTTAACTGGGTTAAATCAGACCCTGTGGGCGTGGCTTATTTACCATTCTGCCCATACTGATGGATTTTTACCTGGATTCGGCAGATTCATCACAGACCCGGCGCCAGAGCAAATCTATACAGGGGGCACGTAGATTTTGTGGGAGGGCCCACATCTATATTATGACAGACAGGTGTAGCCTACAAAAAACTCAATTGCAACAGTCCACAGCAGCGCAAACACATCAGCATGGCCAACAACAGCATTGCCTTAAGACGCACGCAGTTCGCAAATAATAGCCTACATTTTAACACACACAAACAGCCAAATACAAATCACATTTGCATTGTGTGCGCGGCGGCACATTAAATACCACAGACGCCAACAGCAATATTCCGCGCCACGCAGACGAGCAAATAAACATAAACATACAAAACTTTCGCAACATTGCATCATGTGCTCGGCCAAAACATTGTCGCATAATCCAATGAAAGCGCCGGTCGGGACCCATGAAGTCGGCATGTGAACAGACTCTTTTCACCAGAATTTGTAGGAAATGATTGGTGGAGGCGAGGAGGAGGCGGAGGGTGTTGTTACTCCTGGCGGGTCGGAGTGAGAGGTAAAAGGCGTCTCGGAGGAGAGGGCTAATGGCGGCTGCGTTGTTACAGCTAGCGGCGGGAACTCAAATCCAGCTCCAGCAAGAGGCTCAGCCCGGTCAGGGTTAGAGCTAACTTTACTTGCAGTAACTGCAGGGTTTTTTTCCGGATAAGTAGGCCAATTAGTTTTTAACCAGCGTCTGATATCCATTTTCTTTTTAAAACACCAGAGCAGGCTAGGCTACTAATTTGAATTTGCCGGTTAATGCCGTGTTCGGTGTGACGAATTCTGAATAGCGATAGGTTTACACATATGTCAATCACATCTCTATTTTCTACACATTTTTTATTTAGTTTAACAATTATTTTTTGAGATTTTAAATAGTATCTGACATCATAAATATCTTAGCATAAAAAATAAAATAAAAAAGTAAAATACATTTTATTTTTACAAGGGCAAAGACATCAAGTGGGCGGGGGCAAAGACATCAAATGGGCGGGCCCGGCCCGGTCTGGCCCGCCCTTGGCGCCGGGTCTGATTCATCATGAGCCTCCTCAAGAGTGCATGTCCGTGTGCCTCGTATCTCTGAATAACTCACGTGTTCCTTGTTACTACTCCTTGAGTCATGCAATGCAACAATGTTGCAAAAAGTTTCCATTGCATTGCGCCAATATACATAATAAGAATATAAATACTTTTTAACAAAAAGCCCTACATTTGTGAAATTTATGTTGTCATTTGTTACAACCGTTATAGCCATCCGCATTTGATGTCAATTGATAAATTAGTTGATTCTATTGACATCTTTTATTTATTGTTATTATTTTTTTCCCCGTGTGTTTTTTTTAGCTGACGCCTATTTATTTTGCTGACGTGCTGATGTTACTCGAGCATGTATGTGCCTGTGTTTGCGTTTTAGTTTCGCAATACTGTGGATGGTCCTAACGTGCTTCTGCGTGGTTAATGAGGTGAACTGTCGCACAACTCTTCGTTTCCTCTGCCACTGCCGTTTCTCATTTCGGTGCAACGAAACCTTCATAATTTGGAGACAGCCTATCGATTACAGTTTGACTTTTCCTTCCTGAAGTTTGTTTCGGAAAGATGGACGGCCGAACAAGAATCCTGATTAGAGGTGGAAAGGTTGTGAACGAAGATCTCTCTTTTATGAGTGACGTCTACATTGAAAATGGGAAAATAGCAGACATTGGACGCAATCTTAAAGTCCCTGCTGGAGCTCAGATTATCGATGCGACGAATATGCTTGTGATGCCGGGCGGCATCGACACCCACACACACATGGAGCTTGCATTCATGGGCACCAAAGCAGTGGATGACTTCTACATCGGTACTAAGGTAAGCCTAACAGAGAATGTGTGATCATGCTTCGTATGCCTTTCCAATGCATGTCTCTCTCTCCACCCGAGTCTGCGTGCAGCGGGGGCGATGTAGGATGGTACCTTTAGGGGGGCTTAGCCCAAAATAAGACGTTCAGTAAGATCTGCAATGCTCTATGTATGCTAGGGGAAAGGGGGACCCCCAGGACGTTGATGGAGTTATATATTACACATCCATGGGCAAAACATTATAGGAAAATTTGCTGATAGGTCCTTCGACTCCTTCCCAAAACGGTTTTAATACTAACTATTGGCCTCCTTAGAGTTTAGATAAAGTGGTTGCCTTAACTTTTGCAGAAAAAAATGAATGGACATTTTCAAGGTGACTACAACGAAGTTTACCATTTACATTTAGGCCTACTCCACTTGCATGTCAAGACTCGAGTTGCAAACTATAAATACATTTAGTTACTAGGTACATCCATGAGAATATCGTCTTTCTCATTGTAACCATTAATCGTACGCAAGTTAATGAGTGTGTGTGTGTGTGTGTGTGTGTGTGTGTGTGTGTGTGTGTGTGTGTGTGTGTGTGTGTGTGTGTGTGTGTGTGTGTGTGTGTGTGTGTGTGTGTTCGCACTCATCCCTGTAAGGCGGCCCTGGCCGGAGGCACCACTATGATCATGGACTTCGTGATCCCCCAGAAGGGCACGTCGCTGCTGGAGGCGTACGATCGCTGGCGCAGCACGGCCGACCCAAAGGTCTGCTGCGACTACTCCCTGCACGTGGCCGTCACGTGGTGGGGCGAGCAGGTACAGGTCACAGGTCACAGGGCATAGGACACAGGTCCATTTACAAAAGCAGTCAAACAAACCAAATTCACTATTGGCTTGATTTGGCTCCACACACAACCTTCAGCGATAAAATAAATCATAAACTGCATTAGTAGTTTTTTTAACATAAAATTTGAGCACCGACATATTTGGGACGTTTCTTATTTTCTTGCAATTTCTTGCCAAGACAATAAAATACAAAAGATGACACCTAAGCAAAGAGTCCCCTTCCCTTGCATTGCGGAAATGCTTTCTCGCCCCATACTGCTCCCAGGTCAAAAGAGAGATGGCCACGCTGGCCGCGGAGCAGGGCGTCAACTCCTTCAAGATGTTCATGGCCTACAAGGATGTGTTCATGCTGTCTGACCAGGAGCTGTACTCGGCCTTCTCCCAGTGCAAGGAGGTCGGCGCCATCGCCCAGGTCCACGCCGAGAACGGAGACCTCATCGCCGAGGTCCGTGTGAACGTCCGCACCGCAGAAAACAGGACTGTGTCTTCCATGGGGATCTAAACCATATCACATGGTGGTATAATACATGGGAGGGGGAGTTTTAGAGATGTTGTTGTGCATGAATCACTTTTAAATGCAGCACAGAGGTTCCTGAACCAGATCAATTTTAAGTACGGACAGACAACACAGATACCCCCAAGATAGATGTGGAGGTAGAGTGTGTTGTGGTTGTGACGTAAGAACATCTCATTACCAAGGATTTTAGTGTTGGTGTGTGTCATGATAGAAGGTCATGAAGAACTGGTGGTATCATATAGTTTATTTTCCCCTCTACACAGACAGGGGATGAGTAAACATAAACATTGGCCATTCCAGGATTAATAAGTAACTGAGTGGGATTCTGCTGGTGAGTGATCATTCACCACATCAGGGTTACAATGTTTAAACACCAAGCAGGGAAAACACATGGTCCTAGATGTGTGTGTGTGTGTGTGTGTGTGTGTGTGTGTGTGTGTGTGTGTGTGTGTGTGTGTGTGTGTGTGTGTGTGTGTGTGTGTGTGTGTGTGTGTGTGTGTGTGTGTGTGTGTGTGTGTGTGAGAGAGAGAGAGAGAGAGAGAGAGAGAGAGAGAGAGAGAGAGAGAGAGAGAGAGAGAGAGAGAGAGAGAGAGAGAGAGAGAGAGAGAGAGAGAGAGAGAGAGAGAGAGAGAGAGAGAGAGAGAGAGAGAGAGAGAGAGAGATATACATAAAGCATGACTGATGGAGCATTTTTAGTATAGTACATTATTCAACTAAGAGGAATTTGTTTCTGCATGAGGTCAGTTATTTTTTAATTCACTAACATGAATACTGGCTGTAGTTATTTTATGAAAGCATTGTGTAAACGACTTAATAGTAAGGCTTTGATAACAAGCTAGCCTATGTTAGCAGCTCTTGCCTTGTGCAGCAACCAAGATCCAAGTTGATCAGGCCAGGATCCTAAAGACATCATACCAGACCTTCACCACTAGGTGGTAGCAAAGGCTAAACATAAACTGTAAATCCCTGAGCTTTGAGTGGGAGTGAAAGCAAATTTAAAGCTATCGATCAAGGACTGTTTTTGTTTTTTGTTTATTACAATAAACTTAAAGGCGTACACCAAACAGTGTCTGAAAAGTGGTTTGACAAAAGTGGTTTACATGCTTGTAATTCCAGCGACATAGACACATTTTGTACATTTGCAGTTTCACTATCCCTGACCAAATCCCCTATCCCACCTTACCTGTTACATGTGACCTTTATCTTGACATGCCCCAACCACCACCACCACCACCATCCTGCTGCTGCACCACAGGGGGCCAAGAAGATGCTGGCCCTGGGCATCACGGGCCCCGAGGGCCACGAGATGTGTCGCCCCGAGGCGGTGGAGGCGGAGGCCACCCAAAGGGCCGTCACCATCGCCCACGCTGTCAACTGTCCGCTGTACGTGGTCCACGTGATGAGCAAGTCAGCCGCCAAGGTGGTCTCCAACGCGCGCAGAGACGGTGAGAAGGGGGGCGGGGCCTCCTCCTCCTCCCTGCAGCACTGTCAGGATAAGGAGGCGGAGTCAGTGCCCTTTTTTATGCATTGAATTACTGTTAATTCAACATTCAGGTCTATTGGAAGCACTTCTTGTCTGTTTAATTGAGATTAAAGAATCAATAACTTTATTCATCATGTACACATGAAGTATGTACAGTGAAATGAAAGTGGTAACGCTTACGGGATTGTGTAAAATCAACAGTAACAATACTTAAAGTAAAAATACACTTTTTTTGTACAGTTTAATTGTTCCCTGCCGTCAGCTATTAGTGAGTGAAATGCACTGTGGGTATATCTGTCTTATGTTGGCTTCGCCTGCCTCTGTTTGAGCCATGACTTTTCGACCGCTCCCGGTTAATTTCTAACCAATCAGGGCATTTCTGACCAATCAGGGCATCTCTTCCATGATTCCGTGATCCGTCTTGCTTGTTGATCACAGGTGCGTGAAATTTCAACACTTTTCAAAGAAGGGACTTGTTGTGCTTGTTTAGCTTCAAAATCATTCTCTCTTCCCGCTCTTCATGCTCTATCTCTTCAAAACTCTTTAATATTGCCTACAGCGCCTTTTAAGTTTGTTGAGGCACTAATAGGCATTAATAGTCTAAATGTTTTGATAATTGTAATTACAATATTGCAGCACATACTGTTTAATTATAATAATACCATCTCAAGATCCCAGTAAAGGGGGTGCCATGAACAGGCAACACTGAGCTACACTGCCCCCCCCCCCCCTCCACAGGGCGCGTGGTGTTTGGGGAGCCCATCGCAGCCGGACTGGGAACAGATGGTACCCACTGCTGGCACAAAGACTGGGCCCACGCGGCCAGGTTTGTCATGGGCCCCCCCCTGAGACCGGACCCCAGCACCCCTGGATACCTCATGGACCTGCTGGCCAAGTAAACATAAACTATACGTATACTGTATATATATAAACATACATAGACATACATAGACATAGAAATGGACTTAGGCATACATAGATCAACACAGACATACATAGACAAAGCCATACATAGACATATATTTGGACATTGACCTATACATACACAGACATATACTTACGTATACATTCATGTAGACCTAGACATATACATATATCAACATAGAAATGATCGAAAACCTACATAGACATACATAAACATATACATAAACATAGACGTATACAAACTTATAAATATACATAGATACAAAGACATAGACAGACAGACATTCATATATGTGATAAAATAATACATTTATGCCATTATTTTTAGCTTTTAATAGCTTAATGCAGTGCTGCTTAATCTGAATCCAGGCGAAAAAATCTGTTTAAGGGTTGGGGAGGTATAAGAGTATGTGCCACTTGGGGGTTCACTCATTCAGTCATAGGTAGCTACTATGTTCCTTGTCATGAATTAATCAATGAATTAATGAATGAACGCATAGACTAATTTATTAATCCCATAACTCATTCTGGTGGAGCAGGTTGTCTGGCAGCTGAAAGGTTGCTGGTTCAATCCCCGGTTCCTCCTAGCATAGTGTTGAGGTGTACCTGAGCAAGGCCCCCGTAACCCTAACTGCTTCCGACCACCAGGCTGTGGTCTTGCATGGTTGACACCACTGTCTGTGTGTGAATCTGTGTATGAATGGGTGACCAGGATGCACTGGTTTTGAAGCAGTTGAGTGGCCACAGGTTAGTAAAGCACTTAATAAATGCGTTCCATTTAGCAGTCATGCATGTCCACTGTCTCCTCCCCAGTGATGACCTGAGTGTGACGGGGACAGATAACTGCACCTTCAGTGTGTGCCAGAAGGCTCTGGGTAAGGACGACTTCACCAAGATCCCCAATGGAGTGAACGGAGTGGAGGACCGGATGTCTGTCATCTGGGAGAAGGGCGTGGTATGTCTCCTCAAGGCTTTCTGGGTGCTACCGGGGGGATGACTTTAGTAAAGGTGCTCGCACACGGTCCCAACAAACAAACCGACATCACTGACATCGGGCCAGGGTGCCATACCCTTTGGGGTTTGTTTGTTGATGTTGGAGGTTTCTTGTCGGCGAACACTTCAAACAGTTAGCTAACCTTTGCCATGTGAAGTTATGTAGGGTGACCCAACTGGAGCTGTCCTCAGAAAGGTCCCTGTTCTTATAAAGAATGTTACGATGTTAAACTATGTTACTCGATTTCAAAATGGCAATGGTTGTAGCTTCCTGATGAATATTCATGGTTAGTCAGTCTCATGTCTATCTGATAGGCTGAGACAGGATCTCTCTATGCAAAGACTTTATACCATAAGAAGGATAAATCATATACAATAGGTTATGAAATATGAATACTATATAGAACTATAAATTCTTTGACACATCATAGTTGACCATTATGCATGTACTGCCCAATGTCAGTTTTACCATAATAAGAATTGTATTTCAGAAATCTGGTCATATAAACAAGTAATTCAGGTTTGTGGGATAAGCATTCATATGTACATATACATAGTACTGCAAACATATTTGATGTTTATAAACCATACACACCATGCCTTCAAGCTTTCAAGGTTTACTTAGTTGCATTCAGGATCCGTCCCTCATCAATAACAACCATTTACAGTATGTGGTTGATAATGAACACAGTCTAGTGTTTGCTGAAGAAGGTTTTCGGAAACATTTCCTGCGCTATGGTTGAGATTGCTGACTCACTCAGAAACGCTGAGCCCAGCAGTATAACAAAGCATTTCACATATTTTGTTGTGGGTAGGCTACTTCTGACGCATGGCAACCAAAATAGTTTGCTGAGTGCAGCAGAGAGTCAATTTTGATATTTTGAGTTTCACGCTACAGAAATTACCTTGCCATAACAACGTCTATCAACTTGGAGTAAAGTGTATAATTTAACCTTTGTTTGTTTAAAGTTTTATTGAGCTTGTTTACCTCTTTATAAGAGATATGATTACACTTTACACTATGGGTATATTAATTAACCATTATTTCATGCTAGTTGAAAACAGTAATAAGCATTATCACAAGCATAAGGTTAATGTATTAGGGTTAACCCTAACACGACCCCTATTAAATCATTAGTAATTGATTAGTGAACCATTAATTAACTTTTAATTAACTGTTAGCAAATGCTTATTGCGGCATTAAGTAATCTCTTCTTTTTTTTTGAACGATTTTTTTTTTTTTTTTTGAAAGATTATTATATATTTTTTAATGCTTTATTATAGAGTGAGATATAAAGGAAGGTATGGGAGATAGAGGGGAGGTCATGCAGCAAATGACCACGGGCAGGACTCGAAACCGGGTCGCTGCGTTTAGGACTGAGCCTATATGGTACACGTACACACTGTACCCGGTGAGCCACCAGTAATATTAATTTTAAGACCAGTTTTGTAAAGTGTCACAGCTGACAGAAGCAGAAACGTACTAACACTTCAAAACAATACAGGCACATGATATGAACACCTACATGGGCACAGGCATTGGCTAATCAAGTCTGTTCTTTGTCTTTCCCTCAGCACAGTGGAAAGATGGACGAAAACCGATACGTCGCCGTAACCAGCAGCAACGCGGCCAAAATATTCAACTTCTATCCCCAAAAGGGCCGCATCGCCACGGGTTCTGATGCCGACGTGCTGGTCTGGGACCCCAATTCCACAAGGTTAAAGGACATATCTTTCTTTCATAGACAGGAGGTACGGTACAGGGGACATAGACGCTGCACCCAACTTGTGTTTGGTTATCTTTATTGTTCCATCTGTGCACATGCATACTTCAAATTCTTCCGTCAAGTTATGATTGCCGACGATTTGGCATACATCAGACCACGCTGTGATGGTGCATAACATGTAAAGATGCAATATATTTAGCTCTGGTGTTGTTTGTGTTTAGAGAATAAAGCTCTGCTGTTGTCAATGTTAAGATAATAGAGCTCTAATGTTGTTGATGTAAGGAGAATAGAGCTCTGCTGTTGTTAATGTTAAGAGAATATAGCTCTAGTGTTGTTAATGTTAGAATAGAGCTCTGATATTGTTAATGTTAAGAGAATAGAGCTCTGCTGTTGTTAATGTTAGAATAGAGCTCTGATATTGTTAATGTTAAGAGAATAGAGCTCTGCTGTTGTTAATGTTAGAATAGAGCTCTGATATTGTTAATGTTAAGAGAATAGAGCTCTGCTGTTTTCATGCTTTAGTTTCTACCCCCTTCCATCCCCGCCCACACCTGCATTCTCAGCCATCATGAAGCAGCTGAAACAGAGCTAGCTTTTAAAGTGCGTCTTGCGAGTGTGGGACATTTACATCCAGCCGTCAGCGTTCCGACGTGCAGCTTGTGAACTACGGATGTGAGGTTAGAGCGAGCATGGGATTGTTTCATGTCCCGTCACCCCGATAAAAAAGGCCCAGGCACTAACGCTTGTTGGTTTTACCCACAGCAAAACAACATGTCACATGATGACATCACCACCATGTCATTGCTTACGTGCAAAGCCTCTTTATAGCCCGGTGCTTACGATGTGGGTAGATAGTCAAGTCTAAAAAAAGGAAGCTAAAGCAGTAATCCCTTTTCATCCTAAAAATGTGTAGGTGTTCTCTATTTTAATATTGGGTACATTGTAATGCAGCACAGAGCTGAGGTGCTGAGACATCAGGAGGTTGCTGTTAAGAAAGACGTTTTATGTCGAGGTATTAACTTCACTTGGATGTTTCAATGGGGTTGCTGGCGATGTAGGCCGACTTAGCCTGCCTAAGACAGCATACATCGACATTAAAACCAAAACATAATGAATGCATCCAAGTGGTTTTACACACGCACGCACGCACGCACGCACGCACGCACGCACGCACGCACGCACGCACGCACGCACGCACGCACGCACGCGCCTAGCGTTTGCATGCAATATGCCAGTGTACCATATTCTTTATCCATATCCAATCATTTCACACACACAGACACACACACATCATGTTTGCATGCAAGGAGCTACTGTGCAGCAGCCCTTACATAACCCATAGTGGCTGATAGGTACAAGGTGAGTGTGTTTTGTTTGTGCGCACATGCTTGTGTGTTGGTGTGCACACATTTATGTGTGTGTGTGCACATACGTACGTGCGTGCATGCATGCGCATGCATGTGTGTGGGTGTGCACGTGCGTACCTACCTGCCTCGTACTGTTTGTCAGCAGGCAAAAGAAAAAAAACACATGCCTTCTGTCGTCCAGGGCCGACAGCTCATTAACGTTTATGTCGGCTAATCATCTGTGGATCAGCGCAGCCAATGTGCCCTGGTTGTTGTCGCTGTCGCAACCTGCGAGGGACAGGAATGAATCCTGGTGGTTAGATAAGCAGACTCTCCCTGTGCTCTCCAGCCTCTTTAAGATCATCCTTCTATTGTCTTCTGAAGCTAAGGGGAAATATGCAGGGCAATCGAGGGCTATTAGTTTGGTATGGTGGGCCTTATAGTACTGTATCCTGCCCGGAATGGGAATTGTGTTTCTGTTCAGTGGTTTTAATGCTGCGAAGTGAAAGGATTTATATTGTCCTGTCCTATATTTATTGTCCTGAAATGTACTCGTATGTCTTAAGGTAAAGTATTTTCTTTGCATAACATTTATACTGTTTAGAAGATACTTCCCTGGCATTATTACTGATTTAACTGGGCACTTCCCCATCAAATATACTACAATAAGCATCATTGGATGGCATGGAGGAAGCTATAATATAAAGCTTTGTTAGCCTTCCAGCCAAGTGTGCAGCTCGCATGCACATCCCTAAACAATGCATGATGAAAGTTTCAGCCTTGCATTGTTCCACTTATATTAATTAATGCATTTATAAAGTGCTTTACATAGTGAGTGTCTGTATGTGTGTGTGTGAGAGGGGGGGGGGGGATATGCCACCTCATCCACAAATGTGTCGAGCAGCAGCCAGAATGCTTTCATACTGGATGGGTGAGGAATGATGCAATCTAATGAAAGACCAGGAGACGTTTAGGAAGCCAATGTGGGACCGGATTCAGGTTGGCATTTTGGCCAGGACACCGGGGGAAGCAGCCAACTCTTGAGATGAGTACCACAGAGCTTCAGTGACCACACGAGTCAGGACCTCTTATTCAAAAAGCCCTACTCTTGGACATGACAAAGGTCCATCTCCATCTTGAGGTATTGGGGATATAACATAGGTCAGAGGGATGAGCACCCCCCCCCCCCCACCCCCCCATTGGCCTTCCAACACACCTACCAGCACCTTCTCGGTCTCCCAGCCAGCCCTTCCTCACCTCCAATGAATCAAGCTTAAGTTTAACACAGGGAACGCCGGACTGAAACCATCCGAGCCACGTTGTCCTCCTTCCCCACTCTGATCTTATTGTGTCTGGATGTTCCCTGGAACCACAGGACGATCTCGGCCAGCACGCACCACCAGGCGGTGGACTACAACATCTTCGAGGGCATGGTGTGCCACGGCGTCCCGGTGGTAACCATCTCCCGGGGAAAGGTGGTGTACGAGCGTGGGGAGCTGACGGTGAAGGCCGGGGCGGGCCGCTTCGTCCCGCGGCCGCCGTTCTCCGAGTTTGTCTACAAGCGCGTGAGGCAGAGGGAGCAGGTGGGATCCTTCTGTCTCTCTTCTGTCTCTCCACACCACACCATAACATATTCCCCTTTCAGGGCACAGAGAGCAGAGCCCTTTTAAACCACAGTCAGGATTTTTCTCTTCAGAAAGATGGAAGATGAATAAAATATGAAGTCTCAGGGAGAATGGTGCAGCAGCTTTTAAAGACCATAACTATTGTTACGGTGACCTACATGCAAACTGAAATGTATTTTCTGTGTGTTGGACAGGTGTGTCAGCCTACAGCTGTGGTCAGAGAGCCATACCGGGGCAAAGTCATCTCGTTGTGAGCCAGTGACCTACATCGGACCAGCGCACTCAAGAGTCACGCCTCTTTTGTTGTCGTCTGTTGCCTATATTACTCCAGTTTATGACGCAGCTGTATTTAATTCACCCGATGAAAGAACAGATAGGGGATGTTAGTTCCTCACTGCTTGAGCTAATCCTTGCCATGGTTACTGCACTTCTGGGAGGCAGGGCTTCTTTCCAGGGTATCTAAACAAATTACATTTTGTGGCTAAAGATTACAATTGTATTTTCTTGAAATTAAACTACTAATCAAACGTGGTAAAGTGAATTAATGTGATTATGAATTTGAATATGACAATTACAAAAATCCGTCGAATGTTTTTATTTTGTGTATTGTAAAAGAAAACCCAAAGAACTTGCTTTGTTTGTGTATGACGTCATTCCTCTTTCACCCCTTTATATATTTACTTGCATATTCACATTCACATTTCTATGCCCATGTAAGGAGGCTGCATGCCTGCTATGGTAAAACAACCTAGCCATGCTGTTACATGACACACATAGTGGCCTCCTATTGGGTAGGATTGCTGGCGTTGTGATTTGCCACAGGGCTGTTTGAGACATAATGTGAGTTTATCAGGTTGCCACACGGGTCAGTGGCAATATGTGAGTCACAAATGGTGCACTCATTCAAGCACTGGGCCACTTCCTCTCTCATGCAGCATTTTGTGGTTTGATGTGGTTCATTGAATGGGGGGCATCCTGTACTTAAATGGTCTAAAATCATTGCTTAATCTTTATTTACTGATTATTACATTTTATGTGGAGAAAATAATAATCAAAAAGATCAATCAAATTCTGACTTATCCGAGTATCAAACTGTATCCATACAAGATCTGTTGAATGATCGATGAGCATCGATGTACAGGGCAGTAATTATTGGACTCCGAAGGAGTGCCAGAAGAGAAGCTGCTCCCAGCCCATGTAAAGGGACGTCTGTCTCGTATTATGTAAGCGAGACAGTTATCTGTGTGTGGAGCTAACTGATAAAGCTCTCTGAGCACCGGCCCCTCAGTACAGAGTGCTTGGTGATTATGGGGAGATGCCGGGTACTAACTCCGATCAAATGCAGGAAACAAACGCAGACACGACAAACCGCTGCAAGTTAACAAAAACTGCTTTGATTAAAACATATCAAAAATGAACATGGTGAGGAGACAAACAGAGTGGATTCAGCTTTACAATCTGTAGATCATATGTATGGATCAATTATGGTAAATTGAATATCAACATTTAGTAGCTTGTTGTTGGTAATGCTTGTCTTTAGAAGTAGAGCAGATTCACACTTCTGGCTCGCACTTCTGGCTACAGATAGCATATCGTGATCTTTCACTTCTGCATATTATTTACAATCCATTACCTTTTGTGGTGTTGGAACACGGCGGACACAACAGCAGCTGCAGTCAGAAAACAGTTGAAAGCAAACAGTGTGTTTCCAGTCCAGTATCTAGTTACTGTATAATGGCACAACTAAAGCCCCAACAACATGTCATTACAGACATATCTGTCTTACAATAACCTTTGTATAAATTTCCATGAATGAATCATGATCACATACAATGGATATTTCCATTTCCTTTAATGCCTTGTTTGATCTTGTCTACAATATGACAAAAAAATATTCAGGAGTATTGAGTCATAGTTCAGTAGGGAAGCTTATTGCTTCTATTTTAAAGTGGAAAATATAACAGATAATATTATTTCATACTTTTAATAGCCCTGCATTTTTTGTACTTTCAACTTCAACAATGTCAACAACATCAACAATAATCATTATTATAGTCTACAAACACCATTACAAGTCAATATTAATATGTACATAATATAATTATTTGAAATAACTTATCAGTCAATTTAGTACAAAATCCTTATGCGATCCATTTGGCTTTGGCCCGAAGATCAGTGGACACCAGAAATGTAACTAAGGGAAAAAAGAAAACAAAATGTTAACAATCATTTTATAAATCTATCCCAATCACACACGTGCCACATGATATGTTTCAGGCAAACCTTGAAAATGAACGATCCCAACGTGACGTCATCATCGATTCTCTTAGTTTTATGTCTCTTCCTCAGGATCTTTGCATGAAGGTACTTCACCCTCGCCTCTGAGGATTCTGAGAAGAATTGCTCGCAGATAAGAAGCCGAAGCTGCATGAGCTTGGAAGCCATGGCGGCCATGATGAGCAGGATGAGCAGAATGAAAGCCAGCGGGGCGATGGAGCTGTAGAACGGCAGCTTAGGCTGAGGAAGGCACTCCTTCTCAAACAAGGTCATGTTGTACGAGAAATCGTACGTTTGCTGCCCTTCATTGGTCCGTAAACCGACAAGTGTTTGGATTTCCTATGAGATCAAAGCAAAAATTGTTTTTTAGCTGCTATTCCTCTGGCTCAGGAGACTCAGAACAATTAATCAAAGATGCGATATCAGTGATACTTACTGTGTATTTCATTATCAGTGGCACTTTAATTGGCTCCAACTCTGCCAAGTGTGTGGTTATGATCTTCACAAAACAGTACATTAACGCATCGATACCCAAAAACAAGACCCACAACATGAAATGGGAAAAAACCGGGATGCCATACTTCACCATGGCTCGCCCCTCCGACTTGGTGAAATGTAGGGTGGGGATGCAAATATACTTCCTCTCCTCCTGTGGCGTGAGAGGCAGCACGTGAGGCCTTCCCTCTGCCTTCTCCCTGGCGTCAAACGCCACAAATTTGGGGCTGATGAACTTGTTCTTGTACATCACGCTGTCGCGGTACTTTTTCACGTGCAGCGCGATTAGGAAGAAGAGCAAGAGGAAGCTGACAGCGGGTAGCACCTGGTGCATCACCGACCTCATGGTGTGCACCACGGCCAGCGCCCTGGTCACCGTCTGGTTGAGATTGTGCCTGGCATCTGCCAGCTTCTCCTTGAACCTCTTGCTGTCCGCCTTGGCGGAAACCTTCAAGTCAGCGTCAAACTGGATCAGCCCGTTATCCATCTCGAATACCTGCTTGAATATCTTATGAACCCATCTCAGCATTTTGATGTAGTTGTCCAGCGGTGCCAAGGAGACGGACAACCTCTTGGCCTTGAGGTTGCATAACATGCTCCTGGCCAAGCCAGTGAGGTTCTCCATGGTGTTGTGGATGATTCGGAGCACGACGAAACTGATGCCGGTCATGAGAAGCAGCTTACGACTCTGCTTCATGAAGCAGGAGATGACAAACAGTATTCCCATGCATCGCACTCTTCTAGAGAGGCAGAAAGCGACATTGATCAGAGTGCAGAAGCAGCCAGCCATGCAGCAGGCTACGACTGCTTCGTAGCCCCGCATGAAGAGGAGGTACAGGAGGAGCAGGGAGCCCAGGAGCAAGCTCAGCAGGCTGCAGGTGACTACAAGAATGGCTCCTCTCCGAAGATCGTCCATTCTGCCAGTAACGTAAACTTCTGTCACAACCCCTGCCCACGTTGGAAAAGCATTGCAGTGCGGAGAAGGCCATCACTCTTTGCGTCAATCATTCAAATGAATGTTCAATGGTTGAATCATTCGACCACTCCTGGCTAAAGGATGGTAGTGAATGTGGGACTTTGCGGAATGAAGACCATGTATGAAGAACAGCCGTGTGTCCTGTGCTGCCTCTACTTATACATGAATGGAAGAGGAACTATTGCTCCAACTCAACCCTAAGATATTGCTCACTTCCCCATTTGTCTTGAGTTCCGTAAGTGCTCTTCCTGTTGTCTACAGTCTTTTTCTATTTCTCTCGTTCGCTCATTCTTTATTTATCCATCTGTGGCGTCTTTATGTGCGTGAACTAGTGTTCGTGTTGATGTCAGCCAACACACAGCGTCAGTGTAATATCCATTTTTTATTTTAATTTGAAAAATAACTTACATAAATCTCTGTACTCAACCATACTTTACCAAGACATAGCCTTGGCATTAACACATTGCACCAAAGGAAGAAAAAGAAAAGGCATTGGAAAGGATAAATAGCATATGTCTTTGTCATCATTTGAGGCATTATTTCTGTTCCGAAAGACTGCTGATCTATTTGTGATAGCTTTTTTTTATTTAAACCCTGACATCTATAGTTATGTACAATGGAAATCAAAATATATAGCTTGTTACAGCAAATAAGCTTTCAATGGACATCAAAACGTAGGAGCTTAATATGGAAAAGGAATAATGCCTCAATTAAATTTCATTCAGACATACTGCAACTTTAATATTTATAAACTTCCCAGACATGAGAAGCACTTATAATTACTAAAAATATAAAATAAAATAAAAATGGACTGGTCTTGGCCATTAAATAAACTAACAAAAATATAGTAAAATTAATTTCATTTTCATAAACAAGGAAAAAATGTGTGGCAATATCCCTTGTTACTCGAACTTGTCATTAGCTCATCTTTACCAACAGTGCCTGAAAAAAATTATCAACATCCATCTCTTTTCATGTTTGCTGTCTCTGGATTCGATGTAGACCTCTTGTTTTTATAAATACAGATAATTTTTGCATGTTAGTCAACAATACTGAAATAAAATACACTTGCAATCACAACTGTGTCATCAACCTCTGTTAAATATAAAATATTTTCCATGTCAAAAACGAAATAAAATATGATCATAGGGGTGGAATGTTTTGATAAAACGTTGACAATTGGTCAGTTAAGCCCAATAACTAATTTGTTGTAGAATTCAATTTTAGGTGAGGGGGGAGGAAAGTAATGGAGTTGACATGCACTGTACAAGAAACTGCAAAAAGTCCAAATATCATCTTTATCAAAACATGCTGAGTTACTGTAAGGTGTGCCCAAGCCATGTTGCAGAAGAACCTTTTCAACATGCTTGTCAAACAAATCAAATCCTAAATGAAATAAATACTGAAAGAATACAGAACTGTAAAATAAACAACAGTCCCTCAGATCTGGCA
Source organism: Gadus morhua (assembly GCF_902167405.1). Classification (NCBI taxonomy): domain Eukaryota; kingdom Metazoa; phylum Chordata; class Actinopteri; order Gadiformes; family Gadidae; genus Gadus; species Gadus morhua. The sequence goes on from NC_044058.1 coordinate 14,901,267, forward strand.
ATATCAGGGGATCGAACAATTGTAGCGATGAATCGTACGATGGTAAGTACCCTGGGATAGAGGTGAAAAGAAACTAATAGAAACAATGTACAATTTGCACATAATGTTTATCTTTATAAGGCGTGTGCCTTTTACAATGAAATAAATAGTTTACATTTATCTTCATCACTTTTTGTCACATAAACATATTTGTTGAATAAAATAAAACCTTAAACTTGTCCTTATCTGGGCATCTGCAAAATGCAGACTGTGTTGGGGACCAAAAAATGATAAAGAGTTTGTCTTTTTTTTTTATCACGCTGTTGCATTCACTCCCCTTGAAAACCATGCACTAGTGAATTTACCATAAAAAATAATATAAATTGTTGAAAATGGCTGATCGGTTGTATTTGTTTTTTCTCTATTTTTTTGCAAGTTGCAGCCTCAAGAAAATAATTGTTAATTTTTTTAGATTCAGCTAACTTTTTTTGTCCATGCAAAAAAACGAAAACAAAAAAATAACTAAAATTTAACTAATTTAAATGTCGTACAATATATGAACTGAGAGAGAAATATGTTTTCTTTCTATCTTTCCGTTCTTCTTGGGGGGCCTCATGGGAGCCATGCCAGTCTTAACACATTGGCTTTGACTTGAAGTCTTTCCGGAATATTCCAATGTGGCTAGACTAGACCTGTAGCATTATGGGGGCTCTCGGTGGGTTTGGGCTGGGTCATACAGGCAGACGCAATTCCTCCCCCGGTAGTAGACTCCCAAACCCCATTCTACTACACAGCTAGGCCACACCAAGCTTCCGGCGAGGGACTTTTTAACCCCCCCTTCAGATGCAAGTACATTGACATAAAACAAGGAAACAGTGAAAAAAGCTAAATAAATAAAAAATTCAAAGCAAAAAATATGATTGATTTATGTTGGTATTCTTTTTTGTGTACATTTTTTTCATTCAAAAGAAAAAAAAAAAAGAGGGCTCCTGCAGAACAGTTTGTGTGGTTCCCAGGACTGAACCCACTGCTCGCCCTCCCCCCACCGCCCCACCCCGCCCCCCCACCCCGCCCATCCCTCATGGCTTGGAACTGGATGAAAACCCGGAACCTGGCGGATTCCTCGTGCTAAGGAGTTCATTCCGGCTTCCTCCAAAAAACCCACGACGGCCGCCTGGCGAGTCTGGCCCCCAGGCGGCACGTTGCCCTGCGCCCTGTCGTGTGCGCGACCTCTTTAATTATTATTTTTTTGCTCAAAACACAGGGTCATGTTCACACCCCTAGCAACAGGCTCAGAAGACACAACATCAAGCATGCAGTGTAACCGGGGGGCGAGACGCGGCCTGTACTTCAACACTGGCTGCTACAACAACGCTACCAGTCCGCTCACTGCTATGACCGCGAGAAACTGTCCAGTGACGATTGAGACGCTCTCCTCGTTAGGGGGGCCAGTGTAGGGTCCACCAATGAGGAAGGGGGAAAGAGCTTGAACCAGCCAATCACCATGTTGGACAGGTCCAGCTCGTCTAACAGTATCTGAACCGCTCCCATGAAGGATTTATGGTCCATGCGTCCATAGTCCCCCCATACGATGATCTGGAAGAGGAAGAGGAAGAAGAGGAAAGAAAAGAGTGCCATCAGAACCACTTCATCAACTCAGATCGTCTTCAGGGTACGATACAGGAGGGTTTCATTACTTCAAAAGATAAGTCAACACGTCGTACCTGTAAAACCTTGCCTCCCGGACTCTCTTCAAACGGCAGTTGCTGCTGGTAAAGAGGGTCCAAGGTTTTTCTTGCTACTTTTGTTTTCTTTTTGGCTATGCAGGCTCCATTTTCCAAAAGGTAGACCTTTACATATGGTGCTGTAGAGGACAGAGAAGGGAGAGGAGAAAACAGTCAGGACTTTTCCACCTCAACAGGATTGGATTTTGTCTCCCCTTTAAAATGTCCCATTTCTAAGGGACTTGCCCCTTGCTGATCCCAACATGTCCCAACACATCACAAAGGAATAGATTCGGACTAAAGGGTTTCGGAGCTGAGGATGGCAGTTTGAGAGCTGAATGTACCTGGCAGTGCCTTGGAACCTGGTTTTCCCACAAGGCCACGGGCTCTTATAACCTCC
>NC_044058.1:14908369-14913369 GCF_902167405.1 Gadus morhua
TAGAATGAAAACAGACTGCGAGATGGCAGCGGTCCAGTAAATCATCCTTTTGTTTAGGATTTGGTTGATTAAGAAATGTAATTCATCTATCTGCCCACAAAAAAAGACCTAGCATGTGTATGAAATATTCAATGTAAAACAAGGTTATTATCGTATTTGTTATATTATAATCATCTGGAAACTGAACATCCATGAATCAGCCAGTGCCTCTGCAGACTGGCTCCGGGCACCTGTCCCAAGGATATTGTGTTTGAACACACTGGAAAACATTCAGCGTTGAGCCGTTCCAGTGATGTTATGACAGGGGAGGCAGGATAGTTGGGGAGATAGGGGTTAAAAAGCATCGACTTGTGGTGCACAGAGAACGGTTTGATGACATTATGAATTGACCAAGAGCAGTATGTGCCAATTTCATGTATTCCTAAGATGTCAGGCCAAACAACAAATACAACTAAATCAATAAATGAATATATTAAAAACATGATCAGTTGTCATCTAGTCAAACCCCATCTCTCTTTTGCTACTGTGTTTCCCCCTTTACCTCATCACATCTCATGAACACAGGATGTGTTCATCAGTTTCAGGATGTCGTGGATGAGATTCTATCCCCTTTAATCAGGTAAAGCAGCTCATTCTCTATCATAGAGAAAAATGCATGGCCTTTTGTGAGCCATTGGTGTCCCGGACGTCTCAACAATGTAGCATGATGACTCTACAGCCCAGGCATGGCAAACCTGCGAGAAAAATAATACCAGCGTAGACAAACACCTATATACGCTCTGACACAAAGACTCTGGTCTGGAACAATGACACACACACTCACACACACACTCAGACCACCCAGAGCCCACATACTAATACACACAGTGCACACACACACTCATAGACCAGAACAACGATGGGGAGCCAATGACGGCCTCTTTCAAAAAGGGGGAACAGGAATCTAAAGAATCCACCCTCATTACGGGAAGGCATAACATCCCAGAAGCCTGAGGTCAGGTGGTGAGCGTCATGCGTTTGGAGGTTCAGGTGATTGGTGCCGTGAGACGTGGCCACGCGTCACACAAGGTGCTCTGGTGCTTCGGGACTGTAAACAGGGCTTAGTGAAGGGAACTGACCCAAACGCATGCACAGGCAGCCTCTCTCTCTCTCTCTCTCTCTCTCTCTCTCTCTCTCTCTCTCTCTCTCTCTCTCTCTCTCTCTCTCACACTCTCTCTCTCTCTCTCTCTCTCTCTCTCTCTCTCTCTCTCTCTCTCTCTCTCTCTCTCTCTCTCTCTCTCTCTCTCTCTCTCTCTCTCTCTCTCTCTCTCCTCTCTCTCTCTCTCTCTCTCTCTCTCTCTCTCTCTCTCTCTCTCTCTCTCTCTGTCTCTCTCTCTCTCTCTCTCTCTCTCTCTCTCTCTCTCTCTCTCTCTCTCTCTCTCTCTCTCTCTCTCTCTCTCTCTCTCTCTCTCTCTCTTTCTCTCTCTCCCTCTTCTGTCAACCTCCCCTGTCTGTTTACATTCCCTGCTGTCTGTTGCGACGGAGGCCAGCCCTGCACTCTGGAAGTGCTGCTTCCCGTCCACGGCTCACCCCCAGTGAGCGTCCTTGGTGAATATAATATATGATCTATTATAAACAATTGTACTTTGTAGATTCAGCCATCGGGATTCTGCCGTTGAAGTGCTGGACTTAGAATAAAAAACACAGACAAAGATGCAATCCTTTTGGAATTACAGACCATAATGCAAACCTACACATCCATGAACAATACCCCACACACACTCTTGCACTCGTTGCTGCTCCATGGAAAGGTGCAAGGCAGGAGCGGCAGAACAGGCAGCCTGCTGCCCAGCAGCACCCCACCACACACACACACACACACCCCCCCCCCGTTATGAAACATTGGACAGATGGAGGGAGAGAGAGAGAGAGAGAGAGAGAGAGAGAGAGAGAGAGAGAGAGAGAGAGAGAGAGAGAGAGAGAGAGAGGGAGAGAGAGAATTACCGTTCTGTCTGGACCTGGACACTGGTCTGTCAGAGTTTACTTCTGGTTGAGAGAAAGAGAGAGGGAGTGACGCAGAGAGACAGAGAGAGAGAGAGAGAGAGAGAGAGAGAGAGAGAGAGAGAAAGAGAGAGAGAGAGAGAGAGAGAGAGAGAGAGAGAGAGAGAGAGACAGAGAGAGAGAGAGAGAGAGAGAGAGAGAGAGAGAGAGAGAGAGAGAGAGAGAGAGAGAGAGAGAGAGAGAGAGAAAGGGAGGCCATTACCTCAGTTTTTGCACTGCTATTCTGATAATAATCAATCTCCCACTTCATATTTTAACAATGTAAAGTTTTAATTTCTTGGCCAAAAAAGCTATTTTGAATTGAGAGAGAGAGAGAGAGAGAGAGAGAGAGAGAGGGGGAGATGGGGAGGGAGAGACAGAGACAGAGGGAGAGAAAGAGAAAGAGAGAGGGAGAGGCAGATACATAAATAATTGATGCCAGAGCTGAAACTTGAACCGGGGCGTCAGCCACTATTTCTACCTTTGTTTTTAATACTCCAGATGGAAAGTGGCCATCCGGCTTCAGTTGATGTGACTTCCACCCCCCCGCTCCCCTTGCTCATCCCCATGACAGGCCGTAGTAGTATTGGGCGACCACAGTGTGTGGGTGTGTTTGTTTGCGTGCAAAGGGCAAAGCTTAGCTGTGTCACCACGGGATCTTGTGAATACTTCTCTCACGCTGCAACGCAAATAAGGAAGGAAGAAGCAAGGCGGCTTCCTACCGTTTATGGAGAGGAACACGAAATACAATCTCATGTGTGACGAGGACTTGATGACATCAGTGACGGCCTTACGTAATCGATGTCACGGCACCAAAACAGGAAGTGGTCATGCAGTTGGAAACAATGTCGAGTCAGTTGTTTACGTGCAATAACCAACCAAAGAATGAAATCCCCCTTTTTGGTAATTTGGTGACGGGTCTTTTTGCATCCATCCACCTCTAGCGACCTACAGGCCGCTAGAGGAACTACATGTTAGTCTCTGCCCTCAGGGGTTCACATCACGGCTAGAGCTTGGTGTTATCTGGAAAGCTAGCTACTACATGTTGTGTGATTAGCATAGAGCAATGGAGTCCAAACCATCTCCTGTAACGTGCTCAATAGTCATCACCTTTTCAGTGACTCAGTGACTCAGCCTGACTTACGTTCAATCAGCATAGAATACAGTTAATGAGAATGGATGAAACATCTCAGGGCTTCCATGGCCCAAGGAGAGGTGAGAGAAAGGTGAGAACGGGTTCAGAGCCGAGAGAAGGATAATCAATAGAGAACCCTTTTCTTCCATCCCATCGCAACAACATCAAGAGAGAGAGAGAGACAGAGAGAGAGAGAGAGAGAGAGAGAGAGAGAGAGAGAGAGAGAGAGAGAGAGAGAGAGAGAGAGAGAGAGAGAGAGAGAGAGAGAGAGAGAGCGAGAGAGAGAGAGAAGAGAGAGAGAGAGAGAGAGAGAGAGAGAGAGAGAGAGAGAGAGAGAGAGAGAGAGATTGCAGCTATTGCAGAAGACTGATGGCTGCAGGTGGATGCTCGGCTAACATGCTCCAGCCACAAGGCACTGTTCCAGGTCTGCTTTTCACGTGTCTGCTTCCCTGAAAATAGCCAGGCTCGTTCCCATTGTTAACCAAGGCTTCCTATTACTGGAACATTTTCACAGAATCGAGGCCAATCTGTGCTGTTACTTATGTCTTCATGGTACATAATACATTTCTATCTAATGAACAGAGGAAGCCCTTGTTAATATATTGGATTATCTGGAGAACATTGTCTGCCACGGATCAGGAATCAAATGCCATGGTGCAAGGGGAAACATTAATTCAAGGAACTTGTAAGCAAATCCCGGTTTATGTTTAAACATGAACTGAAACACCCCTGAGAAACCAATAGGCTTATCATGTCAACCTGATAGGACTCAGTGTGCTTCCACTCAGGTTTAGCAAAACAGTGCAACAACTTGACCTGGTCTCTAGAGACAGCAATAAGCGTTGTTTTATTCTGTAATTTTCATTTTTTAGAGAGAGAGAGAAAGAGAGGGAGGATGGATGAAAAAAGGTCAGGTCATAGAAAAAATAACTGAGCAAGGGAACAGAGAATGAGGAGAAGCCGTAGAAAGACAGAACGAGGTCTAGAACTAGGGCTAGAGAGAGCGCACGCGCGCACGAGTGAGAGACAGCGAGGGAGAGAGAGACATAGAGAGAGAGACAGAGAGAGAGACAGCGAGGGAGAGAAAGAGACAAAGAGAGAGAGAGAGAGTCAGCGAGGGAGAGAGTGAGACTGAGAGAGAGCAATGGCGAGAAATAGGGCAAAAGGGCAAAAGAGAGAGAGAGGCAGAATAGAAGGAAGATGAGGATTAGGGAGTGAGGAAGAATATAAGGTGACACACACGTGGGGGGCAGCGTTCCTTCCCAGCATGCATCAGCCTTGGAGCTGTGCATCTGGCCCAGCCCCCAAGGATATTAATTAGCAGACTGAAGCGTGGCGCCGGCTCAACACGCACAAGATGGATTACCTCGGCCGCTAGCTCAAAGTTCAGCTATTTCACCACATACTGACTCTGGGGAATGAGGAGGGCCCGATCCATATCAGTATCACATGTGTAGGAGGACAGTAAGGTAAGGGGAGAGGGGCTGGCTGGGTTTGAGGTTCTGTGTTTGTGTATCTGCTGCACTGGAAGCTATTTGGGGGATGGTTCCTCTTTCGTCAAAATAAAGCCTGAATAAAGTCATTTCGGGCTCGCAGAGCAAACAAAACGGACAGAGAAGAAGCTTTAGATGTTTTTTAGAAGCTTCACATTTCAGACAGAAGGCCTCTGTAGTTCAATGGAGACAGGCCTGTGCACGTCTATTCATTCTCCCTACATACATAAATAAAGTACAATCACAGGCGAATGTACTGGGAGAAATGTTTGAATGCCTGTTGGTGACGTGCTGTTATCAGCAAACTGAATCCACATTGTGAATCCAATTCGCCTAACCTAATTATTTTGAAG
>NC_044058.1:14915869-14943369 GCF_902167405.1 Gadus morhua
AGAGTTCAGTGAGGTTTATGCAATGATCCACTGTCACACTGTATATGTGTTGTTCTATGGAGGATGGATGAGACTTACTGGGCGAACTGGCCAGCCACTTCTGGATTTAACATGCAACCAGCAAAGTGATTGCTACTGGGACTCATTTGACTATATTGTGTGCTCTCCGCTTAAAACAACACACACACACACACACACACGACCAGACCATAGGAGAGGTGGGTGGGCACACTGGGCACGCAGGTGAACGCACTCCAGCCCCTATCCGCCTGCAAACCCCCCAAAAACTGCTTCTGTTTGTCAGAGTGATGCTGCTTAGCTGACCTTCCCACCAACATCCCCCCAATTCAACACCACTTCCTACTCCCCCACTCCATCCCCACCCAGCACCCCACCCTGCAGGCATCCCGCTGGGCAGGGCAGAGGGGACCTCCAGTAACCTTTTTAAATTAATCTGTCCGTTTGAAAGCGTATGTGGGGCCGGTTGGGGGCCCCCCCCGAGAGGCCGAGCACAACTAAAGTAGGGCAGGAGGGGACGGCACGCTGGGGGCCGCTGCTCCAGATCCACACACACACACACACACGGACAGGGGGCCGAGAGAGAGGAACGCAATGGGCTGAACCCAAACCTGTTTCGCTTTCTTCCCAGGCGTCAAAGAAAAACAGCACGGAATAAAACATATTGTTCTGCTCTGATATCATCTTAATATGTATTATATTCCGTCTGTTTCCATGATCACAGGATTTTATACAACATCATGTATCTTGGATCTGCGCTAAAATACACCATTGGATGAGCTGTAAAACATGTCTGACATTTGGGCTGAAGAAGGTGAAATGTCAGCCGAAAGCATCTGCCGGATGAGCCGGATATCCTGGCAAATTCATAAAACATAGAAATAAAACATGAGCTTGTGCGTTTCTCACGCACACACTCATTCACCACAATCATTCCACCAAGTCAACCTTTATTAAATCTCACCATGTAGAAATGGGTAGAAATAATGTTGGAAGAAACTGCATGTTACTGCATGTTTGAAAAGAGTTGTGGAAGGGGAAGCAAAGAAGAACATGCGCCTGATCATTCTCCTTCCAATGAACAGAGGTTCCGCGGTCCACACAGAGACACCGTCGATGCTGTGGTAATCCGAAACAAAGCTTTCCCCTGGGTTAACACACACGCTTTAGAGACCATGAAAGGGCACAATTCAAAAGACACAACGTAAATGAAAGAGCAAAGGGGAAAACAAGAGAAAGCGACCATGTTCGGCGAGATTAGCAATCAGAAAACAGAAAAGAAAAGGTGGAAAGGTCTTAAAAAGTAGGACACCACACACATCAACACTGCATTTACTCTTATATCCTCTCTCTCTTTAATACTTTCTCTCCCTCACTCACACACGCACACGTTGCCACGCGAACACGTGCTACTGACTTATCTATGCGGAGCGTTTGTTGGTTTTCACGGGTCATGGTCATGGGAGCGTCACAACAGCAGAACGGGCCCCTTCAAAACCTGACCCACATACACACACACACACTGCTCTGCCAATCCTGTCAGCGTTCTGCCAACCAAAAGAGAACGCCAGCCATGGGCTGACAAAGCCACATATCAAATGACACCGTATCACCACAGAAAGCAAGGCGGAAATCACATTTACAGCAATATGCACACAGACACGGACGTACGGCTGGGGTCCGCCCACATTACATGATAGGAAAATAAAAAGAACAGGGGTGTAATCAGAGTTGGAGAGAGAGAGAGAGATCGAGAGAGGGAATAGGGGAGGGAGAGGTAGGTAGGAAATCATCCCTCTCTAGTGTGACCTAGAGAGAAAAAAGGTGTTATGAAAGGCGAAACTTTCGGCCGATCCAGGTGAAAACACGGCCTCCCGCTGTGATTCGGGCGTCCGCAGTCCGAAGGAAGGAACTACAAGCTGGAAATAGGAAGGAGAGGGAAGAGATAGCAGCGTTTCGGGAGACACAAAGAGAGACAGACAAAACGCCCCTCTCCGCGCAACAAAAGTTCAGGCCGCGTCGGATGGACCTCCCAGCGGGTGGGGTGGGGGGGACGGAGGGGGGTGGCTCGACCACGCTGCTTGACCGGGCGCAGCGGAGCGGCCAGTGTGCTGGGGGGGGGGGTGGTTGGGGGAGTGCCCCCTTACCTGTTTGGCTGAGCTGGGAGGTGCTGCGGCTCTTGCGCGACATGCCGACGATGGCCTGCATTTTGGCGCCGATGCTGGAGCGCCGCTTCTTCTCCTCGGTGCCTACCGTGCCCACCACCGTGTCCGACTGGCTGCCGTCCGTCTTCTCCAGGTTGCACATGTCGCCGCTCACGCTGGTGCTCTTGGTGATGACGTTGGCGCCGCCCGCGGGGCCCGTCTGCCTGTCGTTCATTTTGGACGATAAGTCACTGTGAGCCGCCGCCCGAACCGGCCATCGAGGGAGAGGGACGGGGAGGAGAGGAGGGAGGAGGAGGTGAGGGTGTAGGGAGGAAGAACCAGATCCAGAGAAGGGCATACAAAGAGGAGAGTGGGAGACCATGGGGGTAGGTCGGGGATGATGGTTGGGGTTGGGGGAGGGGGGGTACATGATAATAGGAGTGGAAAGTGGTGGGGTGTGGGAGGTGACACAAATAGAAGAAGGAGGGAGAAGGAAGGACACATAGATATGGGAGGAGAGGGACCAGAGGAGGGGAGGAGATGATGGGGGGAGTGATAGGGAGAAGAGGAGGACAGAGTTCAGGTCTAGGTGTTCATGAATAACAGTAATATTTGAATTGGTGCTCATTGGAATGTGTGTAGGAATAAGTGTGCCCTTCGATATAGCTCCAGTAATGGATGACATGCATACTGAGCGTGAGTTTTGGTTACTGCATGCAATTCATATGGTTGAGTTGGGAATGTTATTTTGGTTATTTGGTAATTGGGCTCAACTTGAAAGATTCAAAAAGAAAATTATTTAAAGAATGTGCCGTGTAGCTCCCTTAACTTTGAGTCCCCTTCAGACAGAATATTTTGGTGCTTTTAAAAAAAAAACATAATTTTGAAGTTGTGTTTTTGCTATTCGCAAGATCTCTGCATGATTTCCATCGCAATCCTTAATTTATCGGATCTTCGCTGCACCTGGTTCCCAAACACGTGCCAATAACAATTCAAGGCTCCAATCTTTCAGAGAGAAAGAGAGCGAGTGAGAGAGTGAGAAAGAGTGAGAGAGAAAGAGGTAGAGAGAGAGAGAGAGAGAGAGAGAGAGAGAGAGAGAGAGAGAGAGAGAGAGAGAGAGAGAGAGAGAGAGAGAGAGAGAGAGAGAGAGAGAGGTAGAGAGAGAGAGAGAGAGAGTGAGACAGAGTGAGATTTTTGAGAATGACAATGAATGAAACATCTCAGGGCTTCCATGGCCCACGGAGAGGTGAGAGTAAGGTGAGAACGTGTTCAGAGCCGAGAGAAGGTTAATCAATAGAGAACCCTTTTCTTCCATCCCATCGCAACAACATCAAGAGAGAGCGAGAGAGAGAGAGAGAGAGAGAGAGAGAGAGAGAGAGAGAGAGAGAGAGAGAGAGAGAGAGAGAGAGAGAGAGAGAGATAGACAGAGAAACGGAGACAGAGAAACGGAGACAGAGCGACAGTAGTCTATCAGTGAAGTGTTTTTTCACTTCAGTTTCTTGCAAAGAGACGAACTCACAGCCACAATGAAGGTCCCGTTCAGAGTGTCTGCATGTGAGATTAACGTTAAGAGGCAAATTACACCCTGGATCACAAACTCTACCAATGTAATGGGTTGAGTCTTGTGTTAAGGGGATCACCCTCAGGGTGCTGTCCATTTAATGACAAGTCTGAGCGGAGCGGCTTCTCTGTCATATTAAGGCCATTAAGAGGGGCTGATTAACCACAGGGGGAGATGGGTAGGGTCTATGCACTTCCTCTCAATTACTTTAATTAGACTCCAAATCTTCTCGCTTAAAAACAAGCCTGCGTGATTAAATACATTTTCCACGACTTGAGATAAGTTTGGAGTCCTATCCATGGCCATCTATGTCCACAAAGGCGAACGCTGACCAGTATTTCATCCCATCCCCTCCCAATGGATTTGTTAAAACTATCCATTAAGTGCACCATTCTACTTCTTCCCCACATGAGGCCTTTCAAATGTCCATGAATTCATCAAACCTCCTGTCGGTCCTAAGGCCTTATTAAGTAAGAGAGAATGGGGAGAATGGAGGGCCTTTACAAAATAAAAGCACATTCTTAGTTGTCCTCCATTTTACAGGCTTATGACGTGTAGTAGAAAGAAAGCGACATAACTTTATTTTGTTAGTTAGATAACATGTTGTTTTTGATCCTTTTAAAGGGTTTAAAACGGCATCCATTCAAAGCCCATCTGAATGAACAAAGACTATTTTCCACTTGATTGTTGTTCGTAGCATTCCCGCTGCAATAAGCCAGATGTGATACCTGGACAGCGTGCTCGCATCATAAATCAGCTCAGGTAGTGCGCCATGTGTTTACGTTGGGTCATCCATGCTAGCGAGCGCTGGTGTGCATCAGCCACTACTTTAAGGCATTAATATCGACTGTTTATCGGAGGATTAGAGCCTTTGATCAGTTAATGTAGTCCAGAGCTCTTTGAAGCGCACTTCAGGCCACTGACTCTGCGCAGCACCAGCAGTAAGAGAGGCAATCTGAGGCAACATGTCCTTTTACCAGCCCGCCTTCACAGAGGGGCTGCGTTTCATCTGGCGGAGTTGTGACGTTATTATGGCAAACATGGCTCCTTTCATTATGTCCAAGAGGAACACAGAGTCAGCACCTACACATGACTTGGTTTACATCTGATAGGTGTCCATTATATTCCATGCAGATGATTGCAGTTATAAACTGTGAACTCCGAGTTTTTTTTCGAAGAAAAGGTGAAATTGAATTGAAATCGATGCCGGTGTTGGACCTCAACATCCAACATGGTCGTCCATTTCAGTTCCACTTCCCTTCAAGCATCAAGCTCTCATTCGCATCCAATAACACCTAGACCTACTATTGGCTGATAATTAGCTGAAACTTCCCTGGCCCTAATTATCAAAACATTCAGCAGTTTAATTTGCAAACATTCTCATGATTGAGCTGGCAAAAAATGGGTTTAATTGGCTAAAATGCTCTCTTGGTTTAACAAGCTAAACCTCTGGGATTTCTCTACCCTCCCTGCCTCACTCCTTTCTCTAACCTCACGCTTGGATCTTGCTGCTCCCTACGGTGAGAGGGACAGAGAGGGACAGAGAGAGAGAGAGAGAGAGAGAGAGAGAGAGAGAGAGAGAGAGAGAGAGAGAGAGAGAGAGAGAGAGATGGAGATAGTGGCTGGAACTCTGTCTCCCCAAGGATTTCAACCGATTTTCCATTGCACACAATGTTCCCCGCCATGCAGATCGCACAGCAAGCATTTTCATGATCTAGGCCAAGATGTTCCAGGAGCAAAAAATAATAATAACTCACCCTCAACATAATGCATTCAGAATTGTTGCCTTTGAGAACAAGCAATGCTAATAGAGCGGTACTCTTAACCTATCTAGATGTCAAACAAACTTTAAAATATATGTGAGGTCGCTGCAGCATTGTAATGGATAAACCGCTACTGTCCAGCATACAGCATATAGACTGATGCCCTTACACTAACACAATGCTCTTAGCCCAAGTTTAGCTCGCAAAATAGAGGAAACTTAACCGGACATTGACAGACAAAGTCTGGAACCCCTCGGTTCATTTTAAATTTCCAAACCGCATTATCAAAAGGCTGCAGACCAAAACACCTCCTGAGGCAATTGACAGACTTACAATCAATCAGAGCAACATAAGGTGAGACTTATCAGTGGCAGCCTTCATGGTTGTTTATGAAAATAAACAACTCCCATAGGTCACTCCTCTGTACAGTAATCGCATCAAACAAGCCCAACATTAGATAAATGGTTGTGACTGGCCGACCCAGGCCAGTTATGCTGGAAATTTGTCTGAACGGGAGGGGGCCGGATGCAAATGCCAGAGCCAATAATACATGAGCTGCGTCTGGCTCCCAGGCTGGAGGAAAAGAGAGCAGTTGAATAACAGGTTCATTAAATCTACATTGCGGTGAGCAGGAGTTACTTTAATGTTTCTTCAGAAAACTATTTCTTCCATCTCGTATCCCTCACCTACTCTTTCACCGACTGAAGAGTTCTATCGCTTTGGCGACTTGGGGATCGACCCGGCAGAGGAAATCTGTTCCTAGAGCAACAGATATCGCCCTTGCATTGAGACAGTACACGCAGGAACGGCATCAACTACCTTCTCAGTGAGGGGAATAATAAACAGAGGTGTATATAGCCGAGGCAAAGTAGTTGGGAGGCAGGCTTTGCTTCACCATCTCTATGACCCCTCAGTCAGGTAGCGTAACTGGCTGCTGTTGAATTGGGATGAGGAAGAGGAGGGACGTGGTGTTTGTGCCTGTGCAGCGGGGGGAGGGCGGAGGATAAATAAACCTCCACTCCGTTCTGTTTAATGAGCCCCCGTGCCGTGCACACAGAGGGTCTGCACTTCTCCATACACACCAAATAGCCGTTACCAGGGCAACGGCGCTGGGATGTGGTTAGAGGCTAGCGGCAGCGTGTGGATTTCAAAGTGCTGATGAAGCGCCTGCTTGTTTTCCTGGAGATGGCAGACACACGCGGGTAGGCTTAGGGACGGTCAATTTACCCCGTGAGGCACATTGGTGAACATGATAGGCGCCACAAACGTGTGATAAAAGAACTCGCAGCTAACAAACCGCTTGAATGCAGGCCAAGCTTTCACCCTCTCGTAACAGACCTAGCCAAATCAAAGACGGGAAATGTATATTGTGACCTGAATACATAGAACAAGATGCATGCTGGAAATGAATCCCACACTGCAATGTATGCCCTGGATCAAATGCCAAGCACATGAGAAGGAAACAGAGCAGTATAGTTAGGCCTATGGAATCTGATCGACAGCAACAGCAGCATATAGTTAGGTTAGTTAGTTAGTTGTGGTTAACAGTAGGATTCTGCTTATTCGACGACGACCAGAGACCAGCGTCCTCCTTATTTAATTAAAGTTGTAATTAAAGACCCACATAGACAAAGAAACGCAAGGCTGGCCGCATTCTCTAATTATAACTCTGCTAGCTAATCAACTAAAATATTGCGCTCTCTTTCACTCCTCCATTGAGAGATCAAATCGTGCTTTCGTAGATGTGTCACTGAGATGATTTGCTGCCTTGGTAGCCACCACCACAAATATAGCAGCCTATCTTCTACGACATTTAACAATGACGTCTTTACCGAGACTTGGATGAATGGAGCTCTTCCCTCAATGAGGTCTCTGCTCCAGATACAGCGGTGTTTGTCATACGCATGAGGTCTGCAGTGGACCTCACTGGAGAGACTACAAGACACAGTCTCTAGAGTTAGGTTGAATGCAAAAAGGATTGTTTTTCATTTTAGATGGAGTAAAAATAATATCCATAATGTATGCAGTGGTAGAAATGTAACATGATTTATATTTGTTTAATGGGATATAATCATAACTTTTTCAATGTCTTGGTCATTTTCTAAATGCTGTGCGTCTAACGAGATGCCATCCATTTCTAATAAGTCTAAAAGCAGCATAAATGTTGTTATTTTCCAAGGAGGTGTAATTAAAGATGTATTTCTGTACTGTTATTGTCATGAACATATCAGGTTGGGTTAATTGAGAAGGTGTCAGCAGAACATTACGAGCGGGACAGAGGTTATGTTATTCCACTTTCAGCGCAGAATGTGAATACAGTTCAACAATGTTGTGACAAAAGTGTCAATTGCAACATTAATGTTCTGAGGGGGACACTTTGTTGATGATATGATATGAATGGATGGATATGAATGTCCCGTTGGGCATATTATTATTATTTGTATTGGACTGCGCTGAAGGTTGTTGGCAGAATGAGTTGAGGACCATGAAGGTGTAATCTTTACATTAAAGCATGGAATAACACAGAGATTGTTTGTCATGTTAGTAAATTAGGAAAGCATGTCACGACAAGCAGAAAGACGATGAAGTATTACATGCTGTGGCAGAGCAACTCACACAACACTGAGGCAAATGGAAAAGCCACACAAAACACAGAGCAAGCCCTCACTAGCAATGCATTCTCTCAATATTTCTAAATCTAGATTCAATGCATTGTTGTAGGCAAGTGGATACACATATCTGCTGGCTGCATTTAACCTGCTTCCACCTTGTCATTAAAGCAGTTTTAAGCTCTCTGAATCAGATTGCACCACAGTGGTTAAATCTGACCGAGATATAAACGCCTTTGATACAAGGAGTAAATTATCTCAGACGTTTTCAGCCGTCCAGTGAGAAAGTCGGCAGTACTTATGTATACAGGCAGCACCTACTTAGAACCAGCTGGGAATGCAATTTGAAAGCAGCCATTTCTTATTAGAACGGTACGCTCGTCTCTTAGCCTGCTGCGAGAACCCATGGGCTTCTAAATCAATTTGCTCTCCACTTTGTTCTTGACACACTTTTTCATAATGTCTTCCTACACTATACTTTTCACAAATGTAATTATGTTCCCCGGCGACCACGGTGAAATGGTGCCACCCTTAACATAGTGCTAGCATGAAGCACTGCACAGCGGTCTAAAGATGAAGAATGTCACGTGACAGCACGTTTCACGTCTAAACATTCTTCAGTGTGCTATTCTTGGATATAAGTCAGACTCATGAACACTTTACTGTACGTTGACATGCTTTACAACTAGTTTAAACTAGATTAATAAGGGATATCTGGTATTGAACCATTTTATAGTTTTGTAGTCATGGTTGTAAATAGGTAAATAGTGTTGCTAAGTGGATGGGTTCGTATTAGGGAATAACGACAGGGATCAGGTGAGAGGACTGAGGAATGTCACAACAGGTCCAGGAGGGTAACTAGACCATGCCAGACACAGGGCCAGGTTACAAATGTCATGGACCAGGGGAGAAGCTTGAGGGTCATACTGTTGTTAGTGTGTGGGAGAGATCTGTCCTGTTAGGAAGTTACTAGCGCCAGGGGTGAATGCACTCTGGACCAGCGTTTCTTTACCTGAGGTCGGTCTCGGAGATACTCCTCTGGTAGAAGTCCTCTTGGTTTTCCGCCAAGTCCTCCTTCTTCTCCTTCACCCTGTCTCCCTTCGCTGTGTTCTTGGGTTTTTCCCCTTTGCTACCCCCTCCACTTTTCTCAACCCCTCCCGCTGTTCCTGTTCCTGTTCCCGTTCCCGGTTCCTGCCCTGGCTTCTTCTCCTTGTTCTCCCCCACTTCCCCTAACTGTTCCCCAACCTCCCCCTCCCCCTCCCCTTCCCCTTCCTGAGACAGACTCCTTGATGATTGCAACGCGCTGACGGACAGAAGACAGAAGCCCATGCGAAGCAAATCAAAGCGAGAAAACAAGGAACCAAGAAAAAACAAAGAAAATGTGAATAATGTCAAATAATGACATTACTATGTGTTTCTACATTTCTACTGACATGTAGAAAGACAAAAAAACACACACCAAACACACCGCTTGTAAACATATAGTGAATAAAGAAAATGAAAGCCCATGCAAGTAATTTGTATAATTTTTGTTGAGTGGTGCTTGATAAGTATGTGATAAGACTTGTGTGGCTGCGGGTTCATGAACATCAGCCTACCGGATCTTGCGGTTTCCCTGCGGCCTCTCTGATTGGACAGACATGTAGCTAGTGCCGCTGAACCGAGAGACGCTACTGGTTCTCGACGCACCCGACACGTCGCTCACATCGCTGTCCGAAGATTTGGCCGACAGGTTGTCCGAGCCCCGGGGATCTCGTCCTGATCGCTGGAGTGAGAAAGCACACACACACACACACACAAATATAGGTTTGAATGTGACAGTTACCTTTAAACTTATCTGGGATCAAGTCCCACTATGTTATAGCAGAACTTCTGGGTGGGCGGGAAACAGAGCCTGGGCCGGAAACCAAAAGCTGTCAGGGGTAGAGTCACACCTTGTTCCCTGTTTTGTTGTGGAAGTATTCTACCAAAGAGAAATATTTTGCCTGAGTGGATGAAGCAATCAGAAGGGTATTTTACTAAGTGTATTTCTACAGTGGCCGGTATGCAGTGTTGATTTAAAAGCTTAAGAGGCACTTGTTTACCGTTTCATATAGCTGTTTGTTTTAGATAATTATGACCTTACACATCCCTGTAAGGTCCACCCTCGAGCATCATGATTGGTCCAAACAAATACGAGATGAAAGAAAGCAGAACACCCTGTTCACCCAGATTTGAGCTCGTCAAAACCATGTTCATCATGTTGACACATAGAACCGCACACTTATTTGAAAGGTATATTACAAAAGTTCCCCCCCCCGCATACACCTCCCCGCAGAAACTCAGCTCTATTAAGTCCATTCGTGTAAACCTTCCTGTAGGGTAGCCATTAAAAGATTAGACAATTGTGTCAACTACTATAAATGTTGATATATCACGTAAACTATAACACAGTTTACCTTGAGCACGGTTCTGCATGCACCACAGTGTGTGCTGGACAGAGAAGTGTGAGTTGTTCCAGTTACTGCTATGGGTATGCAGAGGACCGTCAGCGAGTGTGCTATTCTTAAAACAACAATATGAACTAAGAATAAATATCGCCGCGCAGACATCGCCCCCCGCCAACACCACCGCTGCTTCCAAACCCAGACAAACCTCCATACCAGACAAAAAAGAAGATACAACTTTTTATAGACTTCTCACAAACACTTGGCTTGCTTCCCAGAGGCCAATAGTTCGCATAACACTGGCATAAAAGGATGGCGGGAAGCAAACACATCTTCTTATATGGCCTGGCCTCCACTCACAACACGACACGGCACTCAGGCCGCCAGGACCTCTGTAAACAAGCCGAGCACCTCCTGCTATCGGAGTAGTACACACACTACGGTCTGGAGAGACTCAGGCCGAGGCCAGGGCTTGGGCTAGGAGAGCTCCCATTTCTACTGAAGAAGCTCTATTAGATGAAGCCTTCCATAGAAGAATATCTTTCCGTTGAATCGATGTGTTTTTGGCGTGTGTGTGTGCGTGTGTGTGTGTGTGGTTGGGGTGTATGTGCATGCATCAGCTGATTAGGGATTGTGTCTTACCTTAATTCAGCTTCTAACCTTAGTGTGTCGAACATCTGGAGTGTGCAGATGTGATCTGACCTCAACCTTTCCCGGCGTTCAGCAGAAACTACGCAGCAACACCAGTTGAACGAATGGCTTGGCTTTTACTCATGCCAAACATGAGTACTCTTTACTTTTACTCTACTTTTCATAATTTAACTGTCAGTGTAGTGTAGAGAAAAGAGTAGGGACACAATGTAGATATGCTTATTACTTTCATCCACCATCTAAAAATCTGTTAAAATAGATAGTGATCATGGGCTATGTGAATATGAAATATGTTTCCACTGTTTCACTGCATATATGCATCTATTCGCTAGATGGAAAGCAAATGGCAAACAATGTCTATATTACTATTTAATATAGTTGTATTAATGTTATAATTATAATTATTTCGAACGGATGTGAAAGGGTGATCTTTAAGCGCATAATTGGAAGACAAACACCAGGAAGACCAGATCACTGCTGAAATACACAAAAAATCCCTTCTGCATGTTTCATCCACTATTTCAAATGTATTTTCTTCAGTAGAATATGTCTACGACGAACCAAGAAAGAAGGCGTTACTCCCCCCCCCCCCCGCCCCCTAGAAGTTCTGCTACAGAGCTGTTCGACCACTCACCTTGTTGTAGTCTTGCTCCAGTCTGGAGTCGGAGCCTGCGCCGTGCTTGTACTTGTTCATGTTCAGCTTCATCAGCCTGGTCCTCTCCTGCATGTCCACACCTGAGAGGGGGAGGGGGGAGGGGAGAGAGGAGAGAGTCTGGGTTCATATCGAGTCTGCTTGGTCATGGGAGAGATGCTGGTGGCGGCACAGTGGAGGAGACGGTGGTGTGCCATGAGCAGGAGAGGTCTGAATGAGACGAGGCTGAATGGTTGGCCGCGACAGACACAAACAAAGAGATGCTGGTCATTGAGTCTGACCTCATGGGTCCAGGATCTCGCACACTGAATTATGATTCTACTCCAAAGACAACCAATCGACCGTGATCAGAAACACACCCATGGTATTAGGGCACGCTAAAAGAAGTGTGAATAATGAATAATAGAGAAAGAATAGAGAAAAACAAATGGATATATATATGAATAGATCAATAAATGAATGAATAAATAAACATGAGGATATATATATGATATATAGATTTCAACCAGCAGGATAGTTTGAATAATCTCCTGAATGTGAATACATCAACGAGCTCTCAAAAACACACTCTTTATATGCTTATATATAAAAATAAACACAAGAAAAGGAAAACAAAATATTCTCTTGGCTAAGAGCAACATGCTCCTCTCTGACTATTTCTTACATCCCAAAATAGAAAGGCGCTGAACAGCAAAAACACACCTTAGTTTACATTTCTATTGTATGGTGAAAAAGAGTGCCTCTGTGTGAATCTTAAGTCCTGCTACCCAGCTATCTTAGTATGTTTTGTGTCGAATGATGAACTAAAATGGAGAGAATTTTCAAATGTTTGAAAGACCGATTTAAATCGTCCATGTCATCTGATGGTGATGAATGTAGCAAAAAATTAGCACATAGAAGCGTGAATTACACACCCATGCATACACACACACACATTCACACACACACACACACACACACACACACACACACACACACACACACACACACACACACACACACACACACACACACACACACACACACAACCACGCAAACACACATACACACACACACAAACACACACACACAACCACGCGCACACAGATTCCCCCCAAACGCACACACTCAGCCACACACATACATACAAGGTAAAGTGACATTTCTCCATCATAAATCTGATTCTTACCATAACTTAATTTAAGGTTACAACAATTAAAAGTCAGAGATTTATGTTACTTATTTTAGTCATAAGTGTAATTTAAGTCTGTAGTTAAGCGTGCATGAGCTTACATGAGCTGATATATAATTTTATTTAAATGAAGTTATTAAATGTTTTCAATATTTATTTAAGACAGGATTTGATAGGTCTTATCCAACTCTATTACGCATTGGGATGCAAGTGAATTTATTGATATATAAAATGGTTTCATTATTATTCATTGTAGTTTTGTATTGGGAATTATAATAACATCTTTCACCAAACAGTAAATAAGATGTTTGCATGTGTCAATGATGGAGACATGGCACGTCTTGCAACAAGGGCTGCTGCTGCAAGTATGCAAGCACAGACCAAGCAGGCTCATTTCCAATCACATCCATGCTCAGAACCACAGCGCTCAAGAAGGAAGCCAGGGTGCACAGTGTGGATGAAGGGATTTGGTATCCTAGCAAAGAGCAGACAAGGCAGGAAGGTGAGGAGAAACAGGAAAATCATTCTATGGAGATAATGATGAAGATCGATTTCAGTGAAAAAGCAGGTGGACCGAGAAGCACAAGAAGCAGGCTTAGAAGAACATCAAAAAGGATGGAAGAAGACTAAGAAGAAGAAGAAGAAGAAGAAGAAGAAGAAGAAAAAGGAGAGGAAGAAGAAGAAGAAGAAGAAGAAGAAGAAGAAGAAGAAGAAGAAGAAGAAGAAGAAGAAGAAGAAGAAGAAGTAGAAGAAGAAGAAGAAGGAGAAAAAGAAGAGAAGAAGTGGTACAAGAAGAGGAAGAGGAGTGCGAAGAAAAAGATGAAGAAGAAGATTAGAGGAGAAGAGGTGAAAAAGTTAGAGGAAAAAGAAGTGAACAAACAGAAAGAAGAGGAAGAAGAAGGAAGAAGAAAGAGAATGAGGGGAGGAAAAGGAGGAGGAAGAAGACGACAGAGTGAGAGGAGGAAGAGGAAGAAGAGGTGGAAGAAGAAGACAAAGAGTGAGAGGGGGAAGAGGAGGAAGATTAAGGGGAGGTAAAATAAGAAAAAGAGTGAGAGGAGGAAGAGGAGGTAGAAGAAAACAAAGAGTGAGAGGAGGAAGAGGAAGGGGAGGTAGACACATTTAAAGAGTGAGAGGAGGTAAAGGAGGAAGAGGAAGAGGAGGTAGAATAAGATAAAGAGTGAGAGGCGGAAGGGGAGGTAGAAGAAGACAAAGAGTTAGAGGAGGAAGAGGAAGAGGAGGTAGAATAAGATAAAGAGTGAGAGGCGGAAGGGGGGTAGAAGAAGACAAAGAGTCAGAGGAGGAAGAGGAGGAAGAGGAAGAGGAGGCAGCAGAGGGAGACAGACCTGAGTTCGTCCAACTGGGTGAGTCCGTGTCTTCGGGGATCACGTCACAGAATGAACAGACACAGACAGAGGAGAGGAGATGGCGATGAGAGGTCGCTCGGAGTGGGGAGCAGGAGAGGTGGGGGGGGGAAGAGGTGGCCACCATGGCTGACCCACACACAGCCAGGCCAGAGGTGTGTGTGGGCGTGTGGGTGGGGAGGGTGGGGTCGGTGGGCATCAGGGATAGTTGGTTGAGAAAGGTGACGGAGATTTGAGCGGGTGGTGGTGGTGGTGGGGTGGGAGGTGGTGGGGGTACACGACAAAACACAACACAACAACAGCAACAACAAATACGACAACAGCGACAGTGACACAAAAACGACACAAGACAACAAGCACAGGAGGACAAACAGAGAAAGGAAAGAAACAAAAGACAAATCATAGAGAAGATCGAGAACGTACGCCAACGTCACCACCGGCACAGTTTACATTAGGAGAGTACGTGTCAGAAAGGATTGGGAGTGGAGGGTGTGTGAGGCCAGTGGAGAGGCTGGGGTAAAAACTGATAGAAAACACTGTTAGAAATCAGAGGCAAGGGAGGGGGGGAGGCGGGGGGTGAGGCGGAGATTCGGCGCACTAAAGGAAAGAGAGATCTGCAACGGTAAAATCACGTTAAAGGTGTGATAGGAGTGTTGAAGCTCACGAAGCACACAGAAAGCTTAGAACCTTGGATGGAAGAGGGAGTGCAGAGAAGGAGTAGTGGGTGTCACTATAGGGTTGACTGGGGGTTGGGGGGGTGGGGCACCTCGTCCCACCAAACCAAACATACGTGAGAAAACCTTTGAGATTTAAAATAAAATAATGTCAAAGAACCATAAAGGTGTCTAGTTTTTCAGACGTTTCCAAAGATTGGAGGCCATTGCATTGCTTTGTTTTTTTGCACACAGGTGCACTTGCTTGCACACTCACACATATATATATATATACACACACACACATACTGTATGTATATATACATACAAACCTGTGCACACATGCACTCACGCGTGCACACACCTACACAGAACAGCCATAGACGTAAAATGCAACTGTTGATATGTCGGTGGCTGTTTCTAGCAATCAGAATATTTTTGTCGCTTCAATTCTGTCATGCGTCTCTGATTAAATACTTTGTCAGAATGGTTGCGTGTCTGATAAACATAAGCACAAGTTGACTCGCATGAACCCTTATCGGTGTCAATATCTGAGGGTCGGGTACACGACAAAACACAACACAACAACAGCAACAACAAATACGACAACAGCGACAGTGACACAAAACGACACAAGAGGCAAGAGGCAAGACAAATCATCTGACCCCCTATCTTCCCCTTTCATGACTCAGAAAATGAAACAAAAAATCACTGCATCCTTCTCAGAGTAGTGAGCTCCAGGACACCAAACTTCACAGCTGAGAGATATAGAGAGAGAGAGAGAGAGAGAGAGAGAGAGAGAGAGAGAGAGAGAGAGAGAGAGAGAGAGAGAGAGAGAGAGAGAGAGAGAGAGAGAGAGAGAGAGAGAGGGCCAAGGAAGCTAGCTTAGGTCGCACCTCATTTCCATTCACTGCACGGCATTAGCATTTAACTCAATTAGCAGTCTATTAGGCTGAATAATGTGCCACATGAATAAAAGACAATGTCAGACATCTGCCTGGCCAGGCTCCTGTCCCGACGTGGCCGCTAACATCATCGAGTTACACTGAAGACGGCAGTAAAGAGGGCAAGGGAGCTTTCTATCTTCCGTCTACTGGGGCAGCAAGAGGAAGTAAATGTTCTCTTCAACATTTGACCTAAGCATTCAGTGTGATTACACAACAGTACAATGCAAAGACCACCCACTAAAAAAACATGAAAACACAAAAATAAAACGTATACAAGCTACATATATCTACTGATACTGAGCTAAGCATTGCTTTTTGGATGTTAGAGAAAGCAGACTGTAAGTTAACTACAAACTTAGAGGGAGAGAGAGAGAGAGAGAGAGAGAGAGAGAGAGAGAGAGAGAGAGAGAGAGAGAGAGAGAGAGAGAGAGAGAGAGAGAGAGAGAGAGAGAGAGAGAGAGAGAGAGAGAGAGAGAGAGAGAGAGAGAGAGAGAGAGAGAGAGAGAGAGAGAGAGAGGTATAGTGCATGCCTGGTTCTCATTAAAGATTCAAGGCCAGAAACCTGTGGTTACCTCCTAACCCCAGGACACAAGGTCACAGCAGTATACCATGCTCTGGTCATGGTAATGTGCATTTTGTGCTTGTTCTATAGACAGTTAATAATAGCCGACATAACAAAGTGTTTGACTTCCCCCTACCAAGGTCAAAAACCCTTTCTACTCTCTGAATTGAGAATAATCTCTCAGATAAAGACTGTCAACACAATAGATGACCGAACTAATTGTCAGTCCTTTACTTTGCTACATATTACTGAGGATGGGGCGGTGTCCACCAATAAGTTATCAACCATTATTGTTAATTGTCATGGTGCTCAATTTTAGAAACATTCATTCAATTTGAAATAATGATTCAGAGCCAGACCAAGGCATGCTGCCCCTGATCTCATTGTTAGATGATTGAATCATTGAATAATTAGGTGCACCATTATTATCTGAATAGAGATAATCGGCTGCAATAAATACTAAAGTGGGCTGTCCCGATCCACCAAGTGTTGTTTTCAATGACTAGGAGACTGAATATAGATACAGTAAATTTAAATTAATATGCTGCCTATGCGTCCAAATCTGACATAAATGAATTTGTACAGTAAAGATCTTGACAGCTAATCTTTTTCTTTGAAATACTCTGAATAGATTAAAGCTGGATGACAGTAAACATAATTCGATGAACAAAAGCCAAAATAAAACCCTTCCATTAACTGTTAATATAGAAGAAGGAAGATGTTTCGAAGAGGGAAAAGGGAAAGTAAAGTCAATTTGGAAGGAGCACATGCCCAGACCCAAACCCACCTGTCTCACTGCAAGGGGGCTGTGGTGGTCCACCATTTGACACTGAATCATTGACCCGTTGTTGCTGGTCCTCCCATGTCACCTCTATACCAAGCCCCCCACAAACACATACACACACAAACAAACACACACATATATGCATACACACACACACATACGCCCACACACAGACAAGGAAGCACGCACGCACATGCGCACATACAAATACACACATGTGAACACAAATACATACAAGCACACACACACATCACACACACATGTATGCACACACGTTTGCACACATGCATCAGCAAACTTATGAAAAACCCACGCACATGAATACAAAACTTTGTATTCAACATTTTGGATTGATTTTGCTCATCACTGAAAGCAATTCAGCACTACGGATAGCTCCACACGAAAGTCTAGGATCTTTGCTCCATCTGTTGGCCAACAGTGGTAAATGCTTCACAGCCTCAACTGGATAGGAGCCTAGTATTGTGACATAGCCTATAGCACAGCACCCTTTACAGTTTATATGTAACAGTGGGCAACATTGATTCATTTTGAACTACATTTCTACATCAGGGGTTGAATAGCTTGTCTACTTGAAAAGATTTGGCTAAAATGATATGGGTATAGTGTTTACTGTCTACTGTAATGTCGGTTAACCGGTACCAAAAAATGCAATACATAAATTCATAATAAAAATAAAGAAATTGAGGGGTCATAATATCCATACAATTCCACTAAAAGTAGCGGTGACGGGAAGACACTGACTTCTGGCTGAGAGTAGCAGAGCTCAGGGAGACACAGCATTCAGCATGCATTAAGCCTTCCCCTCCAGAAGGCCTTACACAAAGCACTCTCAAAGCACTTCAAACCAAACCCCGACCACACAGGGAAAATTCAGACACGCTCTCTCTGTGCTCTCCAGAGAGAGTGGTTTTCGAACAGGTTCGATCAAACCAGAGCCCTGGTGGGTTCAGGAAGGAGGGAGGAACCACTCACATCAGTATTGATCACCGCAGGGAGCTCGCCATGCAGAGGGAGAGTGGAGAGAGTTGAGACAGAACATAAGAGCTGAACCCAGACCGGCCCCCCCCCGGGGTCACACAGCGCGGAGGACTTGCCTTTTCTCCCATTCACAGGTGGGCTTGGGATGGGTTCCTCATTGTCTGTGGCTGCTCAACAGATAGAGGTCGCTTCAGTCAGACCACAAGTTTGCATTGAGGGAATACCATTACACATAGCCCTCCCCGTAACACACAAACACACAGACATAAATGCATGCAACTAGATGGGCTCACACATATGCTAAGAATGTGTGATTTGATTACTCAGCAGATTGGTGGACACGGACAAACACACACACACACACACATCAACACACACACTTGTGCACACAGACAAACACGCGCATGGATGCAGTCCTTGAGAATTCAGCATGAGCTCACACATTTGCTACAAATGTGTGGTTTGATTACTCATCACATATGTGCACACACACACAAACACACCCATTCTTACTCATCACAACATATGTGATGAGTAATTGGAGCACACATTCTATAAACGTAAGCACAGCAATCACATGACAGAAGTAACAACAAAACAGGCGGGTGGAAAATAAATCAGTCGGGAAGCCCAGCATCGGACCACCCACTCATTCATGTGTGTCAGCATTAAGACCGGGTGCCACACAACAACACACTTCCCTGACTCATATCCACAAAGATGAGATCACATCCAACAATGAAATAGGTCGGTTTATTCCTGCATATTCCTCCTCTCTCATTGAAGAACACAATGCTTTACTGATGTTTATGGGACAAAAAAAATCTCAGAAATCTTAAAGAAACGGTCGAATCGCGGTAGCGTCAGGGTGCGGTGTGCTGCAGGTAGAGAGTTTCTGTCGGTAGTTGGGAGAGACCGGGGCAGTTTGTACACACCTGCTTGTCCATTCTGTGGGCCACAGGGTAAACGGTCAACGGCCCCTGATCCTTCCCCTGTTTATTCAGAGAGGTACATGCACACAGAGAGGGCAGACGGGGGCAGGTTGCTATGGTTAGATACCGGATGTACAGACCCAGTGACAACGCAAAGCAGGACAGTACACATGCTGATTCATCGAATCAGGAAGACTGGGCAGGCCATTGGCAGGTCGCCAATCATTGTCTGAAGTCGATCAAGAAAAGATCCAGGTAAATCACACACAGACCGACGTGAGCACAAAGGTGCACACGGGCACACACACACACACACACACACACACACACACACACACACACACACACACACACACACACACACACACACACACACACACACACACACACACACACACACATGCATGACTTGCACGTACACAAAGACTATATAGTTGGATCAATGCCTCCCTCCACTGTTCACACAGCGCCACTGCCACTCAGATTGAGGAAGACAGAACAAACACACTAAAATATATTAAAATATAGAGCATATAGAAGGATTGGAACAGAGAGAGAGGGAAAGACAGAGAGAGAGAGACAGAGAGAGATGAGAACAGACCGAGCAAATTGAGAGGATCAATTTGTAGCTGAATGGGACAGCATGGAAGTCGGGAAGAGGATGAAGTAATTTGACAAATCTCCTCTCTATCCCTCTCTACCTCCCCTCCTTCGTTCAGCAGAAGTATAATACTGAATGCAAAATGCACCAGCTTGTCACCACTATGGCACTTTAGAAGAAGAACACCACGCTTGTTCAAAACACTCAAGAACATAATGTTGTCAAAGGATGCCCACAACATCATGGTTTAAAACACAGAGTCAAGTATGCAAGTTATATCGTCACTATTATTCTAAAGCCATCCCTTTTAGGCTTGGCTAGCCCTAAATGTAACCACTCCATCCAGTCTCCTTTAGCAATAACGCAAAGGTTCAAAGCTGTTCCAAAGACAAGTGGTCACACACTGCAACCCAAAGCAACAGCACCCTGCTTGTGAGCGTATGTTAGCAGGAGCTAAAGAGAGCCAAACACAAGCCGTGAGATACAGACCTTCACAAGGCTCTGTACTCTCCTCCTCTGCACACCCTGGGGGAGAGAAGGAGTGGGTGGGAGGTGGTGGGAGGGAGGGAAGGAGGGTGGCGAAAACCAGAGGCAGGGTGAAATTACAAAATGGAGGCTCAATTACATTTAATTAGTTAATACTCATGGGAAGAAGGTTGCAACAATGTGCGATTGACTACAGAAGTAATGAGTAATAAATCATCAGGACCAATAGAAAAAGCTAAGCAGTTAAGCTACTATGAGGATGTATAGTATCAATCATATAAATAACTCACAGCTTAATACATAGGATATATAGGATATAGGAAACAAAATAATACAGGAAAAGGCAGTAAGGCTCCATCAGACTCCCCCTTGTTTCCATGCAACTCGAGAGACTCTTGTGTCTAATCACAGTCACCGGCAGATGATTCCCAACACAACGCTTCACATGAACCCGCGTCCACTTTCATCACCATGACGACAAGACGCCTCAGAGAGCAACACGCGTGTTAAGTGTTCAGTCGGACACACTTCTCCTCAGCGGGGAAGTGATACGAGTCCTCACAAGCACCAAGCACGCACAAACATGACTCAGAAGCCATGCCCCGGGCCGACGGAACGGCCTCATGCCGAGACCAGCAGAGAAGAAGAAGAAGAAGAAGAAGAAGAAGAAGAGTGAAGAGCGAAGAGAGGAGAGTAAAGGGGGGACTTACTTCGATCCTTTCCTGGGGGTGGAAGCTGTGGTAGTTGCCGACCTCGTCGGCTGGACATGGGGGTACTGGTGGGGCTGGTCTGTACGGAACCACTCCGGGGGTGAGCTCTGTGGGGCAGAAGAGGGAGACTACCGGTTTAGTCCAGACGGAGGATCAGAGCTAAAGAGAGAGAGAGAAAGAGAGAGAGAAATAGAGAAACTGAGAGTCGCAGAGAGGAATTGAGAGAAAACAGAGAGAGGGAAAGAGAGAGAGAGAAACAAAGAACAGAGAGATGCAGAGAGGAACTGAGAGAAACAGAGAGAGGGAAAGAGAGAGAGAGAGAAACAAAGAACAGAGAGATGCAGAGAAGAACTGGGAGAAACAGAGAGAGGGAAAGAGAGAGACTCAGAGAGACAAATAGAGAAATAGAGAGAGAAAGAGAGAGACAGAGATAGAGAACGAAAGAGAGACAGAGAGAGATAGAGAGAGAAAGA
The DNA here is from genome assembly GCF_902167405.1 of Gadus morhua. Classification (NCBI taxonomy): domain Eukaryota; kingdom Metazoa; phylum Chordata; class Actinopteri; order Gadiformes; family Gadidae; genus Gadus; species Gadus morhua. The sequence goes on from NC_044058.1 coordinate 14,937,373, forward strand.
GAGAGAGAGAGAGAGAGAGAGAGAGATCTGGGTGTATGGGCCAGCCAGGGGCATCCGACATACAGTCCCATTCTTTTAAAAACAAAAAAGCATATGTTAAGGACTATATGAAGGAAAATCTCATAAAGAGTATACTAGTAAAGTATACATACGTAGACCATGAAAGTAACATGGTTCAGTAACCGAAAAATAAACTGTGAGTTATACATTGCTAAAAAAGTATTATGTTGTCAATTCATGTAAATGATGAGGAATTGGCAGAAGGGAAGTTGTATCGATCATTCATTGTGTATATATGTCAGGTTACATATATACATGTCTGATATACAATCTTTGCCATGTTAAAACGGAATGCAATCATTATGTCAGCTTGAATGGCATGAACGCAGAAGGCATTTCGAACATGGACTAAACGTGATACATGATACATGATACACCTTGCATATGACACCACAGATTACTTTACAGTTGCATGTGCTAGTGCATGAACCAGAAGCATCTGTAGAGCCTGTGTATCGGTGTGTTGTGAGGATTGTTTGGCACACAACGCACATAACTTATAACCTGTTTGTTGTGTGTTAATAGCATTGTGTTTACAGTGTTTACAGCATTAAACATCTTACCGGTAACAATTGATGAAAAAGCAATTCAACACATTGCATTGCATATATATTTATAAATATATATATGTTTTATTTATTTATTTTTTCTTATTGATGATATATTACCTCTATATAATAATGCACGTATTGGTGTTTGGCACATGGACATGCGAGTGAGTGGGTGTGGGTGAGGATGGTGGAAGGGAGATCAACCACCAGAGCACCGTGGGGGGTCGGCACATCTGAACTAGAAGATGCTAGGATGGGGGCCAGGAGGAGGGGCTGTGCGGTGCAGTAGACCAGCTCCGCCATGCATCTGGATACTTTCTCTTCACCCCCAACCCCCCCCCCCCCCCCAAAAAAAAAGGGGTTGAACTCAAGGTAAATACAGCAACAAATAAACTTATACCACTAAGGGCAACAAAAAGAAGTGGTTAGTGGTAGGCACCGTTGGCAGTCGGTTTGGCCCGCACACGCAAACGCATGGTTGCGTGTCGCACGAGCAGTGTGTTCCAAAACAAAACGCAACTGGATCTACATCTATAGCAGGTGGTAGTCATGCCGGGGGGGGGGGGGGAGAAAGAGAGGGGGGTGGGGAGCGTCTGGACGGTGCAACTGTGCTTCTGGGGTCGAAAACGATAAATTAAAAGGTGGTGGTGGGTCCGCTTGCTGGCCGGCCAGGAGGACGGGCAGCTGGGTGGCGGCGGCTGGTGTATGGGAGAGGGTGTATGGGAGGTGAGTCGAGGTGAGGTGAGGTGAGGCGGAGCAGGGGTGCTGGGTGTTAGTGGAGGTGGCGGCAACTCAGCTTCCACTCAGAAATGCGGGGAGGCGCCGGGCGGGGGGCTATAAATGGGTCATTTTTTTCGGACAGGGAGGTGAGGGTTGCTGATGCTGATGCCACAGCATCAGCGGCCGCTCGTTCCTCCCCCCTGTTCCCCCGGTGGTGGGGGGGGGGGGGGGGGGGGGGGGGAATGGGGGCACACCTGGTGGAGGCAGGCGAAGGAGGGGCGGACCTCCCGGACGGCAGGGACGGCATGGACCTCATGTGCGACGAGGAGTCGTGGGGGCGTTCGGTGGAGCGGGACCGTGACGCGGGGCGGTCTATTGTGGGCCGCTGGTCCGCCGAGCGGGACCGCGCGGGGTATTCGTGTCTATCGGCGGCTCCGTGGCTCCTGGGGAGGTCAGTCAGAGATAGGCAGGTACTCAGTTGGGTGGGGGGGGTCCACAGTAGTCAGGGGGGAGAGTGGGGTGATGGGGGGAGGCGGCAGTGGGGTGAGCGCTGGCTGGCTATGTGCTGCATGTGTGAATGAACAGGGTCGACAAACCCTGCAGTTGCGGTTGGTGTCCATGTGGGGGCCTGGGAGCAGCGCTGGCCCTGGATTGTGTTGGCGTGGTTTGAGGTGGGGCTACATGTGAGAGACATACGTGACGTTGAGGTGTCTTTGGGTTGTGTAATGTGTGTCATGGCAATTTGTTCGGGGTAGGGGGCATTTTTTGGCACTGGTAGAAGGATGCAGATCCTGTTGTTGTTCGACAGCTGCGGGGAAAGCCGGTTAAGTCACGTAGACACACACACGATACAACACAGAAACATCAGGACACACAAGTTATTTCTTATAAACCAACCACATACTAACTAGGTCAGATATAGCTATATCATCATAGTTTTATACACAGTGTTCCATTCTGCAACGAGGACATGGACTGAGGGATTAAGGTGAGGAGCATGCATATTGTGAAATACATACACCGTATTCTAGTGCATCTCAAATAATACAAAATTATACATTTTTATTGAGTCAACAGTGAAACCCCATCATTGCACAAAACAATAAAAGAATTAAACAAAAAAATAAAACCGCTAATAGCCAGTAGACACTCAAATAAAACAAATAAAAACAATTTTAGTCATCTTCAAGTTACCCACCAGGGGAATTGATTCACTAGATGACTTAAAAATGATTATATTCAAACTGGATGGAGCTCCGTCCGTCACAACCTTGTAGCGTTTAATTAAGCAGAGGGAATGAATGTCCAGTAGAGGTGGTGCACCCGTGCTTCCAACAGAAGTGATTAATAAAAACATCTTTATGTTTACGAGATCAATGAACAAGAAAATAATGCTAATCCATGAAACATAATGTGGTGTTATGATGCAGTAATAGGCTTTAGGTAACTGTAAATTAACAGCTACCATATGGTCTAATAATCATTTTCTAATGGAGACGTTAACTACGGTATTAACTTACATATTTTATGTAAAAGAAGAGGGTTAACCTGAACCCTTAACCACTAACCCTCTTCCTCACCCTTGTGTGAATGCTATACAATAATGTTATTACTGCACCCTTATATTAATTAATGGGTCATTAACGTACACTTATCATGAAGTGTTACCAGTAATATGAGCTCTGACAAATACACGACCCTCATTCTTTACAGCGTAGTTTAGAATGTACACCTTGGTTTGGATAGACACTAGAGTACTAATCATTTGCATTTGGAATAACGAGCAGTCCAAGTTTTCACAGTGATCGTGTTTTGCCGAGGGAGGGTGGGGGGGGGGGGAGGTTCACACAAGCATTTACTAATGCTTGTCTTTCCATGCTGTTCACCAGCTCCATCTTATCCACTCCCACCCCCCTCCATCTTTCCTTCCCCCTCATTTCTCTTTCTCTGCTACTTCTACTCCAGCTGGAAATGGAGAGAGTAACCGTTTCAACAACAGGCAAATCTATTACATCCTCTGCTGGCTGCCATGGAAACGCCGGCAACTGTATTTCCTCTGCCAGCCTCGACAAAAGCATGGAGACATAGAAAGAGCAAGAGAGAGAGAGAGAGAGAGAGAGAGAGAGAGAGAGAGAGAGAGAGAGAGAGAGAGAGAGAGAGAGAGAGAGAGAGAGAGTGTGAGAATGGGGGCCAATCTAGGCTGGGCAGAGCCCCATTGGGAGCCCAGCTGGGCTGAATATGCTGCTTTAATACAGATAGTGAAGCCCTGGGACTCGAGTTCTGAGACCTCATCACCTTTTTGAGAAACAGCATAAACGCTGCAGGAGTGTGGATGTTATGTCTCCAGACGGCAGCAGGCACAAACTTGATGAGGAAAAGAGCAATTTGCATTTCGCTGGGTGAGGGGGAGAGGGAGTTGACATGGGCACTGACAATTTCCTGCATTTTGTTCCAGATGGACGGTTGGCACCGGGTGTCACTGAACGGTCAAAGCAACCGGGTCTGACTGAAGTATACAGTACCAGTACCAAACGCACACTCAATACAGAACCTGTATGATCAAACAGATACAGTGCGGTACCAGTAAGTTCATAGACTCAATATGGTACCTGTCAGTTCAAAGAGTCAAAACGGTACCACTACGTTCAGACAGACTAGATATGGTACCAGTATGTTAAACCAGACTCAATACGGTACCACTATGTTCACACAGACTAGATATGGTACCAGTATGTTAAACCAGACTCAATACGGTACCACTATGTTCACACAGACTAGATATGGTATCAGTATGTTAAACCAGACTCAATATGGTATCACTATGTTCACACAGACTAGATATGGTATCAGTATGTTAAACCAGACTCAATACGGTACCAGTATGTTCACACAGACTAGATACGGTACCAGTAAGGTCAAAGACTCAAAACGGTACCAGTATGTTCACACAGACTAGATATAGTACCAGTATGTTAAACCAGACTCAATACTGAACCAGTATGTTCACACATAATAAATGATGGTACCAGTATTTATACACATTATCAAATATGGCACCAGTATGTTCACACATATTCAATTATGGCACCACTATGTTCACACAGAATCAATACAGTACCAGTATGTTCACATATAATCAATTATGGCACCAGTATGTCCACACAGAATCAATACGGTACCAGTATGTTCACACAGAATCAATAAGGTACCAGTATGTTCACACATAATCAATTATGGCACCAGTATGTTCACATTGGGAAGGAGGAAGAGGGACCACTGAAACAGGGAGCATCCATCGCTGATGCCAGTCTAGCGCTGGCCAATAAGCAGTCACTACCCATGCCACAGAGAAAATACCAAAAAAATGACCTCACACAGGACCAAACTCTCCACTGATCAACAGGAACGCACGAACAAGGTACAACCCAAGCAAGGGTACAAAACACAGGAATCCCAATAGCCACTGTCAGGTACAGCTGGCGTACATACAGCAGACACCAGCAACACAGACACAGAGAGCTCGTCCAAGCCAGCCGGGGGCGCTCCAGCACGTACAGAGAGCAGTTGTGTATCTTCCTGTAGTTCTACACAACTCCCTCACAGACGGTGATGACCTCTCTCTCTCCGACAACCAAAATAAGACAAACAGAAAAGCTGATATCGCTCAGGATACCGTCATCACCTTGCACGATCACAGAGTAAAATAAAGGACGGAGCAAGGCGGGGACATTCTGGCGGGAGGGGGGGGGGGGGGGGGGGGGTGGGGGGCTGGGGGGGGTGGGCGGAGACGGTGGGACCACGGGGACGGCGGATGCACACACACAGCAGCCGCGCCACGGGTCAGTACCTCTCGTGGTCCCCGTCAGAGGAGTAGGCACCCTCAGAGTGGGTGCGGGCCATCCGAGTGGATCGGAGCAACCGGACCGCCTCCTCGCGGCAGAGGGGGGCGACGCGGTGGTGCTGGCGGTGGAGGGGTGGGTGGTGTTCGTGGTTACGGCTGGCAGAGAAATCATTGGAACCGGTGATTGATTTGGACCAATGCACCGATCCACAGTGAAGGGGGGGGGGGGGGTTGGAAGACAGAGACCAAAAAGAGAACCATCCCCGATAGAGGAAACCCTGACAGAACAGAGGCACAGACAGAAAGCTACCCTGGAAACTCATTGGTATTGGGGTAAACGTTGGGGGATTACCTCCAGACAGTACAGCAGTCGCCTCTATGTTTCCTATGTTCGGTATTTCCTATTATCACATACTGTCACACACAGTATGGAGCAAGTATTGACATCAATGGCTGAGGGAAATCACCTCTACTGGACAAAAAAAATTATCAAACAAAAAATAGATAAATACAAATTAAAACCAGAAAAACCCTGGTCCATTCACCATGGTGGTGATACTCTATCATCCTCTGTAGTGATCATGCAATGACTCATTTTCGCATTGCAATGGTCCATGGAATCCATAGAATAATAGAGACATCGCTTAGCGAGGGGACAGTGTGCTGGTGTGCGCATGATTCTGAAATGAGTAGCAAAGGGTGAGCAATGCTGTTTCTGGAGGATGGATGGCAAACACGGCCTCCATTGAGGGCCACGTTCAGTGAGAACCAGCTCCAGAGGGTGTGTTTTAACCCTCTAGCACATACAGCACAAACCAATATCAG